>NC_049216.1:33763853-33868853 GCF_013347855.1 Anguilla anguilla | reverse complement strand
GGTCTCGACAGTATCAATGGCCGTTTGCCATTCCTGCGATTTTCTTCGGTTTTTAGTGCTTCCCTTGATCTTCCGGCAGTTTCGCATGATAGCTCAACCTTAACGTAGCCTACTGTGTTATTTGTACAGATAAGCAATATGGCCAAATACTGGGAGAAACAACGTGTGACAAAAATGTATAAGATTCAGGATTGTGTCCCCATCAGTCGCTGCAATCAGATACTTGATGGTCTCTCTGTGAACAGTGAGCTGACACTCCTATCCAGAGCGGCTCACAATGTAAGAGAACGTAAGAGCATCCAACCGAGTTATCTGGGTACCAGTACCAGTGCCAGACCAGGCGAACAGTGAGACCTACACCAGCCAGCGTCAGTGCAGCGTGCCAAAAAAACATCTCACACACAGCCCAATCAGAACCCAGTCAGAACCCCGTCTGAATCCAGTCAAAACCAAATCTGAACCCCGTCAGAACCCAGGCTGAGCCCAATCAGAACCCACTCTGGACTGCACGTACGTTTGTACGGACTTGTGGGGGCGGATATTTCCGATGAACAGATCAGCTACGTCCATGTTCCGCTCACCTTCTCTCCCACTCTCCCCCTTCTCTCCTTCCTGTCACCCACCTCTCCTCCTCTCCTCCCCCTCCTCCTGTTCCAGATTCTCCCCCTGTTGCTCCCCTCTCTGTGGAGCTCAGGGTGACCATTCTTCTCATTTTTTACACAGAGGGCCCGAGTTCCCCGCCCCTGCCAGCGTGCCCGTCCCGTCCCACCACCGGTCACCGTGGAGACACTTGCGCACGCTATTTTTCAGGGAGCCGCCGCTCCAGACGGTAAACAGAAAGCGTCTGACTTAAGAGTGTAAGAGCGCACACAGCCAAAAGCACGGAGAGCCCTTCTGCGACTCCACTGTGACAAATTACGAATAATAGCTCCAAGCCTGATGCAGCCGTTTGGGTTTGTTTTTTTTTGTTGTGATATGCGTATATCTCGTAAAAACCGTGTGCCTCAATCACCAAGTTCCACATCCACGCCCCCCCCCCCCCCGAAGCCTCACCCTGTGAGAGACGGGTAAACCTACGCAGCACCGAGCAAAATCACTGCCCCCCCCCCCCCCCCGCCCCTCCGAGAATACGACCCAACTGAGAGGAAGAGAGAAAGTGGGGCAAAACAAAGTACCACTGAAAGCCAACCACGCCCCCGCCCCCCATGGGGGGCTCCCCCTCTCTCAAGGGAGCTGGGGGGGAGGCACACAGGTGCAGACTGGTGCCTGTGAGAGAAATGTAGGCCTACATCACAGGAATAAAGAAGACAGGCGGGAAAAAAAATTAGCGACTATTTGTGCAGACATTTTAAGTCACGGATCCGTGCGTTCTGAGGCCCAAGTTCAGAGTAGGGATTCATAATCCGCAAGAACCAACCGTCGGCACAAACACTGGGAGCAAACACACCGAGTGCAGCCGAACGGACACACCGAGTGCAGCCGAACGGACACACTCAGTTAGAGAGACACACTTACATCCAGGGCCCTACGCTAACATTCTTTTTCCAAGGAGCACTAGTGGCTCCTCAGTCAAAAACTTTAGGAGCACAGCAATGCATCCCAATTAGTAATTGTGCCCCTAAATTATTCTTCCAGTTGCCACACGTCAATTTTCATGAGCAAATGATCCTTAAATGGGAGCAGTGTGGGGCCCTGATGTAATCTGTCCTCGGAGGTTGGACGCAAGCAAAAGTAGTGAGCGTAAAATATTGGGTTTTTTTTTTTTTTTCCATCATTTTGTTATTTGTTACATAATTTATCAGAGTTTTTAACGCACAATGAAAGGAGCGCCGTGACCCCGTTTTCCGACAAAAGCAACCGGAGCGCTTCGCTTGCGGAAAATGTGCCGAGTTTTCCGTGCATTTAAAGCAGCGGTTTGTGTTTCGCTGTTACGGCGAAACGAGCAGCCCCTTCTTTTTTTCCTCTTACCACGTGCAAGCTGAAGGAAGCGGATGGGGGGGGGGGGGGGGGAGCGAATCGGCATCCCGGGCCGCGTGTCCCCCTCCCCCCCTCCCCCCGTTCTCTCGGAAAACGAGGGAATTGCGGTGCGCTATTTATCAGCACGCGGCTGTCAGGCCATTATCCGGCCGCGGCGTGACTGAGGCGCGGTCTCGCGGGAGGCGCCGTGACCGAAGGAAAGTGACGCATTACCCCGTCGCGGCGGAGATTATTTTATTTATTTATTTATTTATTTACTTTATCTATTTATTTATTTCCAAACTGGGTCGTGCGATTGCCCATGCTATGTACCCAGTGCGAGCTAAGACAGCCGCAAAAATGCAACAAAAAAAAATATTTAATTAAATAAAAAAAAATAAAAAAGTCCGCGGAATTTAGGTCAGAAGCAGAAGAGGTCTCGCCGCCGCACGTACGATTTTTCACCGTCCTCTGTCTCGTCGAGAGGTCGGCGCAAAAAAAAAACCCCCAAACCGTTTAGGTAATCTCACCCAGCAGCCTGACGCACGAGCAGAAGATCAGTCAATAGATCAGGCACGTGCAGAGGGCGGGGCCGGACGTGCCCCTTCGATATGACCTTTCACAGAATCGATATTTGCCTTATTGTTGTTGCTGGTATTAGTCTTTTTTCATTCACTTGTTTTGGTAAGATTTATTCTGTGCAATAACTGAGTGTCAGCTCATTTTGGTTATTCTAGGTTGATGTGCCCTTTTCTCACTTTGAGCACCTGCCCCGCTAACAACCTCGGCACGGCCCTGCCGCACGCGCGTACGTGGAGACGAGAGACGAAGAGAGAGAGGGCGAGAGAGGGAGAAAGCGAAGCCGTTAGAATGAAAGACTGAACAACAGAGAGGATGAACCACAGATACAGAAGGACAGAAAGAACAGAAAGCACAGGAAACAACATTAAAAATAATTATTATCATTTTAAAAGAAATAGATGGCAGCAGATAACCAAGGTGGACCGGTTTCAGTAGCGCAGGGAAGCGGGACATTCTCAAGCGCTCCTCGTTTGTCATTTTGAAAGGAGCGGTTCCCCGAGAGCCCTGCGGGAGCTCGTTAGGGCCGGTGAGTCGCGCGGCAGCCAATCCGCTGCGAGCGGGGGGGGCGGGGCTTGGTCAGATCAGAGCGCAGGTCACCACTCAGGGGGCGGGGGGGCGGGGCCAGCCGCTGCCGTTTCCAGGATTCCTCTCTGGGCCCAGCCGCAAAAGCAGGCCGGGAAGACCCAGAGAAATATGAATGAGGAGGAGCCGATAAAATTTCCCACCCTGGTCCCATCACTGGGGTGGGGGGGGACAGGGTGCTCCCGGAGTTCCGGCGTTGAAGGGGCGTGGCCTGTTGCTGAGTAACAGAATTTGGAGTTTCATCAGATGGGGCGGTTTAACACAGCGGGGGAAGCAGGGGTGGGATGCTGGCGTCATCACTTTCGCTCAGGAACCAGACAGAAGCTCTTCGCCAATCACAGAGCAGGTTGGTAAGGCAGAAACTGAATAACCTCAACAGTGATTGGTGGATATTATCAGGCCGTACTCCCGGGAGCCTTTTAACCGCTGAGAAGACCATTACTACCACCGTGCTCCCTGATTGGTGGAGAGCCCCTCCTCCGGCTGGTCCAGTACAGGAACAGAGCTGACGTTCCCTCTCTTGGGCAGGACTTAAAAACGAGGCGACCTTCACTTGCGTGCGGCGGTTTGAACGAGCGGCTAACTGTTCCGGAATGTTCCATTTTAACGCTTTGAAGGTCACCTTGTATCATGAACAGCTCCATATGAAGATTTAACGCCCTACATTCTCATCCCAGGAGATTCAGTCAGATCAGCCAGTTCTCCAATTAAAGGAAGAAGTGATATTTTTTTAACTAATGAAATTGTACATATAACAGAATTTTTAAAAATACCGACTGCTGAAAGTGTTATCCGAAAAGAAGCCATCCGTGTGAACCATACAAACAAACAACAAAACAAACCCGCGCGGTGATAAAATAAGTTGAAGTGGGGGAAAAAATCACAGGAAAAAAGGACAGAATTGAAACGCACATTCTCAGCACCATTGACAAAAACGGTCACACACAGGGCAGCCCCAAGACCCGGTTTGGGGATCCCTGTCGCAGGGCGTCCCAGAAGCTAAAAAAAAACCCTGCCCCAGATTCAGCAGCACAGAGCCAGGGTACCCACTCCTTTTTCGTGGCAGCCCTGGGACCCGGGGAAGGGGAGGTCCTAAATAGCCGCAAGATGGCTTCCTTAAACAGACCGATGCCCATCACCCCCAGAGGGGCGGGGCCCAGGCCGGGGGGGGGGGGGGGGGGGGGGGCAGGCGGGGGGGCGGGGCCCAGGCGGGGGGGGCGAGGCCCAGGCGGGGGGGCGGGGCCCAGGCGGGGGGGCGGGGCCCAGGCCGGGGGGTGGGGGGGGGCAGGCGGGGGGGGCGGGGCCCAGGCGGGGGGGGGGGGGGGCCCCGGCGGGGGGGGGGGGGGGGGGGGGGGGGGGGGGGGCCAGGCGGGGGTGGCGGGGCCCAGGTGGGGGGGGCGGGGCCTTACCCGCCGTGCCAGCGAAGACGTCCGCCTGCGCCGGGCTCTCGGAGATGACGGCGGTGGCGTCGCCCACGGGCGTCCTGTCGAAGGTCAGCGTGCCCGAGGTCGTGATCTGCCCCGACGGCGTCACTGTGACTGGAGGGACAGGAAGTGACGTCATAACTGTGACTGGAGAGACAGGAAGCAACACAAACACCGTGACTGTAGATGGGAGGCGGCATAGTCCTTGTGATGGCGTGGGGCAGGAAGTGACTGAATTATTGTGAGTGGTTAGGGCAGGAAGTGACATAATTACTGTGAGTGGTTAGGGCAGGAAATGACATAGTTACGATGAGTGGTTCGGACAGGAAGTGACAGAATTACTGTGGATGGTTAGGGCAGGAAATGACATAATTACTGTGAGTGGTTAGGGCAGGAAGTGACAGAATTACTGTGAGTGGTTAGGGCAGGAAGTGACAGAATCATTGTGACAGGACGACAGAAAGTGACAAAATTACAATGCCTGGTGGACAGGAAGTAACAGAGTCAGTGTCAGTGGGGTGAAAATAAGTACCAGAGTCACTGCAAGACCGTGAAATTATATAATCTCACAAACCACAGAGTAAACAGCGATAACTGCAAACCACTACAGCAGCAAACTACCACATCGCTGGTTTCATACACTGTTTTTATTAAGATCTAGTGGCCAATAACAGGACTGTCACTGTAAAAGTGGTCTAATAAAGTGGAACGCAAAACCGCTTGCATAGAAAAATTAATATGAGACTGCACAGTCGTGCACCCAGTTCTGCTGGGGATGCTAACATTGCTATGGAGCGCATCCTCCACCTTCCATAGCTTTAAAAGCAATCAAAATGTCACTGAAAATTTCCCTAAGGGGATTATCACACCGAGTTTAATTAAAACCTGTCCACATCATTTGCAGTTTTCAGTTCACAGAGGGTGCGAGACTCAGGGGATACACCTGAAAACAGGTCCCGGAACTTTCTACCGATCTCAGCCTCCCGTTCTTTCCTCCAATCGGATCAGACGCAGATCTGCAGCCTCCCACTCTTTCCTCCAATCAGATCAGGTGCAGATCTGCAGCCTCCCATTCTTTCCTCCAATCAGATCAGATGCAGATCTGCAGCCTCCCACTCTTTCCTCCAATCAGATCAGACGCAGATCTGCAGCCTCCCACTCTTTCCTCCAATCAGATCAGGTGCAGATCTGCAGCCTCCCATTCTTTCCTCCAATCAGATCAGACGCATATCTACAGCCTCCAATCAGGGGCCAGATCAGACACAGTTGTGTTCCTCTGAGCCCAACTGTT
This sequence comes from Anguilla anguilla, assembly GCF_013347855.1. Taxonomy (NCBI): domain Eukaryota; kingdom Metazoa; phylum Chordata; class Actinopteri; order Anguilliformes; family Anguillidae; genus Anguilla; species Anguilla anguilla. Next base: position 33,863,018 of record NC_049216.1, on the reverse strand, counting down.
CTGCTAGTTTAAGAAGTTTTTTTTTTTGTAAATCTAATCCAAGCACCACCGCGGTCCACAGCTCAGCGCTAACAGACACGACTATTTCAGCTGGTTTTCAGCACTGAATGGGAAGCATTTCGAGCGGAAGACGACAGTGAGAAAAGAAAAAAAAGCTTTCATATCGCCAGCTGGGGGGGGGCGGGGGAGGGGAGGGGTCAGTACGCCCACCCTACATACAGCCAATCACGTCACTGATTTACAGCCGTAATAATCACAAACTCATTCGGTGGCAGACGCCCAAGGAGCGCAAAAAAAGTGACAGATACTGTCTGTGAAATTCCCAAGGTCGGAGGAGAGAAATGATGAACTGCTCCTCTTTCTGCCCAAAGGGTGTTCTACAGCTCTGCTCTGCTGGGGGGGGGGGGGGGGGGTTTGTTTGTTGAAAGACAGGATGGGCGCTCCCACAGTGAACCCCCCTCCCAAACCGTTTATATTGCATCCATTTATGCAAGAGGAGATATACTGGAGCAATGCAGGTTAAGCACCTTGCTCAAGGGCACAACAGCAGTGTCCTACCCAGGAAATCAAACCTGTGACCTTCAGGTTACAAGACCACCAGTTCCCTACTCATGAAATATGCAAATAACATAATTTCCCATTGACTGACTGACTGAAGTGGAATGAAATGCTGGAGAATTCCAGGACTGGATCCCCTGCTGTGCTGGCCTCGGCCAGTCCAGATCTTTCTGGAAGCAGCCAAGGATCCAGAGAGGAAGCCCAGCCTGATGGAGATGCAGTGCAACTGTGAAGACCCGGAACGGCTCGCACTGCTACGCACTGGGACTGCCGTTTACCAGCAGAACAGAACACCCACAGTGGACTCACTTGAGCGTCTCTCAAACAGCTGGGGCTCCCTTACATTTAACACAGCCAGAATCAAACTCACAAACATACAATAACTCAGACTCAGAGAGGGTGAAGTGGAGAGCACAGGACATGTGGATTATGTGATGGGGGGTTTTGGAGGGTGGGGGGGTGGGAGGGGGGGTTGTAGGACACGGCAGGGGCACCTACACGTGGCTCCGGGGGTCAGGGTGATGTTTTTCGGAGACTGGACCTGGACTTCTTTCTTTTCGGGGGTGACGGGGCGCTCGCTGTCCTTCTTCCGTCTCTTGTACGGGACGAACAGTCTGACCGGGCCGGTCTGTGTAGGGGGGGGGGGGGGGCGGGGGGTGAGGGGGGAGATTCACCATTCAGTCCAACAGATGTGGCTCAGGCTGCTCCACTCACAGAAGGCGGGGACCGCCTCCAGGAACAAGCAAGCCAGCCCACACATCACTAAAGAACAGCTTTTTTTTTTTTTCTTTTTTTTTTAAATGTTCTTTTCCTTTTTCTCCCCAGATTGGATTGGAACGTCGAATCACCAGCGCTGATCTCTGCAACCTCTGCTACTGATTACAGAGAGCGCAGACGAGCAAACTAACAAGCTGGGCCCCCTTTGTGCAGGCAGGACTCTTATTCTGGTACAGTCCAACGGTTTTTCAGCATAAAAGTCCTGCGGCAAAATAAACCCATTTTTTACTGAAGGGTGCAATTCTGCCTGCATGTATATATTTTTTTCCATGAAATGAATTTACACAGTCTGATATATTACTGAAATAATTCAGGTTAAATCTATAGTTTCGAGTACAACATCATTGATCCACCTGGGAATCAAACCGGCAACCTCTGAGTTACGAGCCCAGTTCTCCCACCATTACACTACACTTGAGGCTCCAATTAACAAATATCAAAACAAGCCCCATTAAAGCCCATTATTTCTTTGGCCAGTTGATCACTGTTGAAAGTGTTGGTTAAGTTCCAGCATTGTTCCCAAACGTCCCAAATATTTGGCCATGATTCGGGCCCAAGAACAGAAGCTGCAGAGAGACGGTGGTCTGGGACAAAGCAGCCATGACCAGCAGACTGATCACCACAGCGCCCCACAGTCATTAGAGCCCCAACTCAGCAGAGGAACAACAGGTGGCCTCCGCACATCCCTGACATTCAGGAGGAGACAGAAATGAACCATAATTAATTAAAATTTCCAGCGAATTAATTACAACACAAAGCGAGATAAGGAGATTGCCCACAATAGATGACGCATATCATGGTTGGCAACACAAAAAGCATGCAAATAGATTATAGGTTCATAATCTCGCATCAGTGCATTGTTTTGTTTATGGTAGACAAACCACAAATATGAACAATATAGCTAGAAATGTGATGCACAGCAAAATACTGAAAATGTGTGGATTTTTCAGGGAAATATGAGAACAATATTTCGCAGCAGAATTTTATCTGAAAGTGACAATAATTCATAGTGGAATCTTGCAATATTGTTTCTGAAATTTCTTATTTCAAAATATTAAAGTACATTTAATTTCTGTAATGTAGTAGGCGCCAATATTTTAGTATGCAGAAATTGCCCTGACACCATGAAGCCTGAACCATAACCATGCGGTAATTAATTCTTAATCGTTTCGTAATTAATGTACAAATAATTGATGAAGAGCCTTCTTCCATCTTTGGCATTTCTGCAGTCTGCGAGGACCAGAGAGCGAACCAATCACAAGCCTGGTCACTGAAAATCAATATCCAATCAAATGCTTGCGTTTCTACTTCCTGGAGTTGCGTTATGCGTTTGATTGGCCTGTCGCCGTAGGCTCTGGTATGAAAACGGTACGTAACTCCATGACCCCACTCTGGGTGCGCATCTCCCGGCACGTCAGCCACAAATCAGCACATTTTAATTCTCCACAGATCACAGAGAGATATCTCAACCGCACAACAAGCAAATATTGCTCCTATAAATATTGCTCCTATAACTGAATTAAGCCCTTAGGGGCGAATGAAAACCTCACTGTAACCTGTCATTTCATTTAAACTTGCAGCATCAATAGATACGGACGAAAAGCAGTTCTCAGTCAATTTTCATGAATGCAAATAAATAACTGTTATGATGGCATACTTACTGTAAATGCTTCACTGTAAATCAGAGTTAAAACAGTCAAACCGGGCTGATGGAAATCAGTCCATGAAACCGTATTTTAATATCCGACTTGGCATTTACTATGTTAAAGAGGAAACACCGAGTGAGCACCCTGGTTTATCATCTCATCTGAGGTACACCTCCTATAGCACAGTATCCCCATCACTGCGTTGGAGCTCACAAATTGGCTCACAAACACCTCTTCCAACAGTTTTCCTAGGAGGTCCCCCATTCCAGTAACCAAGCCCATAGCTGCTTAGCTTCAGCAGTATGACATGAGAAAGGTTCAGGGTGGTCTGACTGCTTAGCTTCAGTAGTTAGCCATGAGAAGGGTTCGGGGAGGTATGACTGCTTGGCTTCACCAGTTTGACAGGAGAAGGGTACAGGATGGTCTGGCTGCTGGCAAGCTTGTCATTGACAAGTGTACCATGGGAATGTTAAAAAAAAAATGACCGCTACCTCCGTCCCAGAGTAGTGGCGAGTGGTTGCCATAGCGACAGAAGTGGCAGTTAAAAATAGAATGCTGCTCTATTTTAACTGCCACCGTCCACTCAGTGTCACCTCATTCCAGCCAATCAGAGTGTGTTTATCCATTTCAAATGTCCCTCCAAAACCAGCCAGTGAGTGGTGACAGATTTGGAATTTAGATGATGGCAGCTTGGAAAAAAAAGAAGAAAAAAATTATATTCCTGTTTATGCATGTGGCCAAAACCGGAGACGGAGATAACAGGTAACAAAAAAAAGAGACAGCACCAAGTCTTTAGCTGCAAAATGTACATTAGAGCACCTCCCAAAATATTTGTCTACTTTGCAGGACAAATAGTGCATGTGAATACTTTGCCGTTAATTAACTGGTAATTATCATTCACTCCTGTCTCCTCCTGAAAGTCAGTGACGTGTGAAGCCACCTGTTGTTCCTCTGTGGACGTGACTGACTCCAATGACCGCGGCCACTGCGCTCGTGACTCGACTCACCACAGACACCCAGTGGTACCGTACTTCAGTGGGCTAGAGTCGTGCACAGTAAAATCAGCAGCCGATTCAGACCCAGGAGGCAAGGGTTAAACCGTGCAATCGACAGTTCGATATGACGGCGTTATTTAAGGAAAACCAGCAGAACGCTGTGGCTCCCCAGGATCAGGGGCGCAGACCGTTTGCGTTTTCTGAAGTTTTCCGAAGTACCCAAGCTCCGGAACTTCCAGAACTGCGGAAACAACGGTGCACCTATTCTTTTACTTATCGAGTTTTTGTAATTATTTTTCTTCTTCATAAAAACCCAGCGAGGCTGCTTTTCTATCCCACGCCAGCGTGTTCAACTCCCAGCGCTGTCAGCGGAGATAAGCGTGCCGGGGGCAGACTCTCGTTCTGTGGCGTCTGATACGTGAGCGCCGGGGAGACACACTCAAATCACGGCGTCGCTGCGCTGGAACACTCGCGCTTTTAAATTACGAAACGACGCGCTTTGGGAATTCCAGACCGCGGGCAATGCTTCTATGCTTCTACCTCTCGGAAGTCGGCGCGCTTGAGGCTTTTAAGGAACCGACAGCGAGGTCACGGCGCGGCGTTGTCGCTGCCGGGTTAATGACAGGCTCAGACAGAACACTCGCAGCGAGGCAAAGGTGCGAGAACGGGGCCGTGCCTGACGTCAGAGCTGAAGGAGACGCTCGTCACTCATCCCAATTACCATGTTTACGTTGTCCGCTCTGAAAGAATCTCCATCCTTGGTGCACTGCAAAAAAAAAAAAAAAAAAAAAAAAAAATAGATATCAGAAAAGAACAGTGAGGAGCAAGAAATACGGTGCTTGGCAACGTCAGAGCCACACCTAGACCTGTACGGGCGTCTGACAGTCCGTACGAGTACGTGTTTTTTCACATTTTGTTTCTGTTATAGGGCTGATAATGAACTGGATGTCACACTGACTGTACTATGGTGAGAAGCACGTGCCTCACACATTTCAACAATTATCGCCTGGCACAGGACTGAAATATCCACTCTGAACAGGCGGCAGAAGCCTTGAGCGATGACGGAAAAGAGCTCCGTCTGGTGGACATCTGATGTGTCGCAGTTGCTGTACACATAATACTTAAACTGTTAGTCAGTTTTATTTTAAGTTAATGAAGTCACAGTCAATTGCCAAGGATAACAAAGTAAAGTTAACGACCAATTTCCACAGTGGGCCTTGATGGTAAATAGTAGCAGCGGAGGCAAGATGACTTCACAACAGTGTAAATACAGTGGAACATTGGATGGCTACACAACAAACTCATTACACAACAATACTAACACAGTCAAATTTACAGTCCAAACATAACAACAAAATAATATCATAAAACAATTACATGCATTACATATTTTTTCTGAACCAGTTACAGTAGCACTTTTCCTGGCAACCAGGCTTTTACTTTTCTCTTAAAGCTCTCTGAATAGTTGTATAATAGTGTTTTTAATGCCTAATGTTTTTAATCCCTATGGGTAACTTGTTCCATTCAGAGGCTCCAGAACACACATCAGTCCTGTATCTTTTGAGGCCAAGGTCAGCAATACTGGCTCTCGTCTTACGGCTGTGCACATCCCCAACCTTTGTGAAATAATTTTTTTAAATAGGGGCTCTGTTGTTAATCACTTAATGAAGGTTACTAAGCTGCAATGGCATGGCCCCAGCCTCGAAGAGAAGCAAATCTAATTTCCTAAAATGTTCCCTTCCTATGTGGGCCTTCCAGTCAAGTCCCACTATCACCCCAATCTGCTTAAGTAATTTAAAAATCAAAATGATCATTATAAATCAATGTAATTATACTAATTAGCTTTGAATGGGGAGGGGTGGGTAGTGCACCATTGACTCCATCACTTATAACAATTTTAGATCTCTTCTGCTACAGCTTTTATTAAAAAAAGAATGAGGAAAAGGCACCAGACAGTGAGCCTGAGGATATGGAGACAGTCTTCAGCTTGTCATTGAGACTCTTCCACCAGGGGGCAGCAGAGCGCTGGGACCCACCAGGGGCCAGCAGAGAGTTGGGAACCACCAGGGGGCAGCAGAGAGCTGGAACCCACCAGGGGGCAGCAGAGAGCTGGGACCCACCAGGGGGCAGCAGAGAGCCAGGATGCCACAAGGGGGCAGCAGAGACCGGGGACTCACCACAGGCAGGTCGTCGCAGCAGGCCGCACACGTGCATGAGGCCGCGTGGGGGTTCAGGATCCGCTCCTGCAAACAGAGTGAGGCGGAAGGATGAGGAACATCCCACTCCCACTCCCACTCCCACACCCACTCCTACTCCTACTCCCACTCTCACTCCCACTCCCACACCCACTCCCACTCCCACTCCCACTCCTACTCCCACTCTCACTCCCACTCCTACTCCCACACCCACACCCACTCCCAGTCCCACTCCCACTCCTACTCCTACTCCCACACCCACTCCCACTACCATTCCCAGTCCACACGTACCCAAACCACTACCCATTCTACATTTTCCCTAACCACTACCCATGCCACACCTCTCACCTGTATCAGGTACTGCAGGGGGCGTGTCTAACCTGTATCAGGTACTGCAGGGGGCGTGTCTAACCTGTATCAGGTACTGCAGGGGGCGTGTCTAACCTGTATCAGGTACTGCAGGGGGCGTGTCTAACCCGTATCAGGTACTGCAGGGGGCGTGTCTCACCCGTATCAGGCACTGCAGGGGGTGTGTCTCACCTGTATGAGGCACTGCAGGGGGTGTGTCTCACCTGTATGAAGGGGCATCTCGCCTGTATCAGGCCCTGCAAGGGCGTGTCTCACCTGTATGAGGCACTGCAGGGGGCGTCCCGCGTAGCGGATGCTTCTCTTCCAGTCCTTGCTGCTGGCCCTGCCGGACATGCACTCGAACTCCGTGGGCGTGTACCAGCTGTTATTATGCCGAATGCAGCGCCCCTTCCCTCCTGCGTATCCGGGGGCAACGGAAACCAGGGGCAACGGCGGAACAGGAAAAAAACAGAAGGGCCAAAAAGAAGTCTAATTTGCGCACATTAATTCGATTTATGCACCTAATTTCATAAATCCAATTTCACAAAATGTTTGTCATCGTGCCTCGTGACCGCCACAGAGGCCTGGGGTGACAGGCACAAGGAGAAACTCGCGGGAAGAGTCCGACCGAGCGGCGGGGGCTGGTCCACCTCCGGCCCGCTCAGGATGTGATCCAGACGACACGGAACGAATTATGCGCTCCAGACTCAATTACGTACGCGCTGAAGAATTCACATGCGCACGCACACCAGGTTCCCCGTGTCCTTGGATAGATTTAACTGCTCTTTTTTTTTTTGGAAAAGACAGGATGATTCCGGTAATGGGACAGGCTGCTCCAGGTTTTTTGAACCCGTAGCCCCTTGCCAGCCGTCCCGCGCAGCCGGAGATGTGATTAGCATCGAGCCAAAGACCGAGGTGCCCAGGCAAGGAAACCGATCACACTCCTTCTGCTACTGTACCGGCGATGTACCGCTCTGCAGCAATATGGCATTCTGTTTTTAGCCAAGCAAACAAACACTGGGGTATAAAGAGAAGTCCGGAAGATATGACCCTTTCAAAACTCAACTGTAACGTATGGTTTCCCAACATTCTGCGTCCACAAGCCAACAGGATCGAACGAGCAAATTTCCCGTGACCCACACTTTCTTAAAAAGTAGGCCAACGTCCATTCACATACAGAATATACATCACGACAACTGCATGTACACAGTTACTAGTGCAGTACATCCAATAGGTGTCTTCTTTAGTTTGAGAGATCTGAAGGTGTATGCAGGTGTATAACATACACCTGCATACACAACATTTTTTCATGGGTCATCTCCTCACCCAACCGAACCCCTCCCACAAACCCCACAGTAAGGAAAACGCAGCTGCAGCGCTTTTGGCGCCCTCTGGTGGCCGACTCACGTACCTGAGCCCAGCCTGTTTTTGTACAGCATTCCGCTGGTGTTTCGGCAGCGCACGGGAAGCTCGTTGTCGTAGACGGACGGGTCCCAGTTGTACTTGGAGCCGTCCTTCTCGTGCCCGGGGGTCATCGGGGTGGATGGCGTCTGGGGACCTGTGAGGGTAAAACAAGACCAGGTCAAAACCTAGTATATGGCTGGACCTAACACACTTCATCCGGCCGACCAATGGTGTAACTTCATAACTCGGCCGGCCAATGGTGTAACTTCATCACCCAGTCACAGACATTCGCGCTTTTTTGGGCTGGCCCCGCTGTTGGGGTACAGCCAAAAACCACTCATACTCACTTATACACTGATACTGAACAAAATGTAGGAACCATTATTAAGAACGGGGCGACATAGCTCAGGAGGTAAGACCGATTGTCTGGCAGTCGGAGGGTTACATTACATTACAGGCATTACAGGGTTGCCGGTTCAAACCCCGCCCTGGGCGTGTCGAAGTGTCCTTGAGCAAGACACCTAACCCCTAACTGCTCTGGCGAATGAGAGGCAAAAATTGTAAAGCGCTTTGGATAAAAGCGCTATATAAATGCAGTCCATTTACCATTTACCAAGAAGAGCCAGCCCCCCAGGAAGAGGCAGTTGGAGAACCCTAGTTTAGCGGGGGAAGACCGGGGAGGGGGGGGCGGGGTAACGAACCAGGAGTGATGGGCGTGCCCGTCGCCTTTAACCCCGTGGCGTCCACGATGCTCCCGTCGGTGTGGACGACGATGAGGGTGGCCTTCTGGGGATTGAGGCCGTCCCCGATCTGCAGGGCGGTCCTGCCAGCCTGAAACCGGCAGTACAAGAGCTGCTCACCTGCGCACACCACCGCCTCCATTAGCCTGGGGCTAAGTCCGTTAGCTTAACCCTCCTGTTATGTTGCGGGTCAAATTGACCCTTTTTAAAGTTTGAAAATCTAGGAAAAATACTTAAAATTATTTTTTCAGTATGAAACTTCTTCTACTGGCCTTAATTAGTGCAATCAACATTTTAAATGAAAATGGTTCATTTCATGTATTTGCAAACCCCCCCTGTATGGGGATTGACCCGGGAACATTTTTGCTGTACCTAAAAAATGAACAGAACAAGAGGGTTAAGCGCTCGTTTCCTTTCTGTTAGTGGAATGCGACGTCTTGCACTGACCAAATATTAGGCTTACTGGAAACTTTGGTGTCTCTGATGTCTTTAAACGGACTGTACGGCATCATATGATTTTGTGCGCGGTTCAGTATATGTCCATAAATATGGTGTAAAATAAACCCGCAACTACGGAACAGAGCTGCAGGAATCATCGCCAACATTAAATAATAACATGAGAGTGGAGCTGGTCTTGTAACCTAAAGGTCACAGGTTCGATTCCCGGGTAGGACGCTGCTGTTGTACCCTTGAGCGAGGCTCTTAACCAGCATTGCTTCAGTATACATCCAGCTTTATAAATGGATGCAATGTAAATGCTGTGTAGAATGTTGTGTAAGTCGCTCTGGATAAGAGTGTCTGCTAAATGCCTGCAACTAGACGTACGGGAGGAGATGGTCATGTGAATGCGTTACTTACGAGAACATGCTCCGAGATCGATGCTGCCGTGGCAACGGATGTAGTGAAGACACTCTCTCCTCCTGCCTGCACATCTCCCACAGTCACAGTGGTCACTTCTGTTTAAAAATGGGGGGAAAAAATCAATCCATCAATAATCCTTCATTTATACAACACATTTCATATACCTTTGTGCAACACAAACTGTTTCACAAAAAAATTAAAAGAACCGATAAATTAATAACATAAAAGGCATTTAAAAGTATTAAAATTAATACAATGTAATAGTAAGAGACAATAAATTAAATAAAATCAATTAAATACCATTAAATATTAAAACAGGACCAGTAATAATTCATGTAAAAGCAATGCTTAAAAAGGTATGTCTTGAGTGCCATTTTAAAACCATCCAAGAACTGCACAGCCCGCAGACCCTCTGCCAGCCTATTCCACAGGCTGGGGCCACAGACACTGTGTGATGCCCTGCCAATGATCTGAGTCATGCATCTCGTGTGAATAATAGTTTACTGCCAGAGAATCTGAGGCTCCTGTTAGGCACGTACCCTTAAAAGCAAGTCAGATAGGTAGGGGGTGCTAAGCCATGAAGAGACTTATAAACAAAGAAGAAGAACTGTAAAATCATACTAAAAGGAATAGGTAGAAAATGAAGAGCTTTTAAAACAGGAGTCAGGAGTGCACTCTTTTTGGTTTTAGTCAAGAAACAAGCAGCAGAGTTTAACTTTTGGACTAACTGTAAATGATTGATAATGGACAATGATAAACCAGAAAAAATGGCATTACAGTAGTCAAGTCTGAAATGAAACAGTACAAGTGTTCATTTGTTGTGCTGGATAATGAAATTGTGCATGGAATAATGCATTAAACGCTGTAAGATAGCACTGGTATGTTATAACACGACTTTAAAGTGTTATTAAACAATGCCAGCAGCTTAAATTGCGAATTAAAACTACGTAATGCGGCATCCTGATCAGTTCGCTTAAAAATCTTCAATACATTAGGCATTAGAATCACTAATTATATTTGCAGAATGGCAACGTATTTAAATAAACAAGTCTGTTTCTATATAAACGCAGCACATGGACTGGAATTGCTGGTTAGTTTTGCCATTATAGCGAAATCAGGAACAGGCCAATGCAACTTCTGCACACACTGTGAGTCAGAACTACCTAAAAGAGTTGCACAGATCTATAACGAGCTGCATAACGAAATGCTACGAACTGCGTGCCAAATGTGGGCTAATAGCATGGAATTCAATGAAATACGTACAGCGGGCTAGCTAGCAATATAGCCTAAATGTTTCATGTTTATCTTAATTACTCAATTCCTGGCTTTGGCGGTGTTGGTTATGTAGCTGGAAAGGCAAGATTTTGCCAACTAACGTTACCATGTTACTTGCATAGTATCAAAACACGGATGAACGGGGCACCTAACAGCATGGAAACACCCGAGCTCCGAAAAAGTCGCACGCATGTTTGCGCTACAAACACGATAACTTCCCTGCAAACGCAGTCTCTGCCTCGTCTGCGTTCGGTAAGGACTCGGCTCCGATTTCGATATTTCCCGGTTCACCCATTACAGTCATCGTAGCAACTTCGGCCTCCGATTCAGTATCCGAGCCCTCCCCCTCCACTACCGGCACAACGGCAGCACTTTCGGACGCCTCCTCCAACCCGAGTCCCTTCGTTGCCGATTCAGACTCATCCATTTCTCCGGCCTCTACCGAATTGGGCCGAATTTGTCCGAGGGAATATATCGGAAAACAGACTATCCCTTTCTCTGAATACAAGGCGACGCTGAAAGCCCTTATTTAAGCTAAGACCCAATTTTTGGTTGTGCATTAACACAAATATTACGTGAACTATGATAATAAAGTGCGATAGGAAATGGCTTCCATCTCATGCACGACCGATCAACACACAGGAAGGAGACAAAACGGAAATAGCCGAAAGAAAACGACACTCCCCGAAACCTGACAAATAGCCGCCGGCGACCGCGACCAGTTTATTCGGTCTAGGCCGCTATCCAAAACATTTTTGCTGCATTTTGTCAAGATAGAAATGAGAGGATACCATAGTTAGTTACACGCTTAGTACCGTTTAAATTATTTTTCCCTAACGCCATCAGTTATCTAATAATTGGTTCAGGTATTCCTAAAATTCAACACAGAAATACTTTTATTTCCATATGGATACCCACTGCACTACTAACACCTGTGCCACTGCCATCATAAACATTCGCCATTCATTTTTAGGTGCAAATTCAAGTATCAAATAACACAGAACCTCATACATGTAACTAAGAGAAAACATTAAAAAAACAAACGATTGGTCCTCTTTTGTTTTATTGCAAATATTACTTTTCTGTGGGAGATATTACAGTGGTGTCCCTAAACCAACCAAGATAAGATGAAATATACAATTAGACATATTAAACCATAAACAGCTAGCAGAATTGTTTACATATGCAACAGTTTGACCAAACAAAGCACTATACATTTTCAAAATATAAATAAATAAGTAATGCTGTCCTTGTGATTTTTCTTGTAATTACATGCCTAAGCGGGGCGAGGGTTGGTGGTTAAAAATGCATGACCCCCAAAACCCCCACATTCCAATGAGTACATTTTGCAGAAATACCTGTTTTACCTTTGGCCCAACAGATGGTTTCCATGACTCCTACTATCACTTCAATTCAATTTTATTTAAAGACACCGTCACAAATTTACACAAATGATTTACACTGGAAACAGTAAGATAAATTTGGCAAAAAAATCATACCTGAACCCTAAAAAAAAACCCCAGTGGGAAGAAAAGAACAAGAAAAAAAGCCACGTTCTCCAACTTTAACAGGTGCCTTTCTGTGTCACTGAGCACCTTGTTTCCTGCCCCTGAAATTTAGAAAAAAAGTAGCTTCACACCAAAGAGATTTAATCTATTTTTTTGACACCAGGTGAACCTCTATAAAACATCCCATTAGGGTGTTTACCGATTCCTGTCCCCGTTCTTGTATCTCATTAAAGTAAATCCAGAGCACTCACAAAGTAGGACAGCACAGGTGATAAAGGTAACGCACGTGCCAAAATTCCCTCGTGCTCCACACCCACTAAGGAAAGCTTCAGGCACAACAAACACCATTTTTCTCTCCAGACCTTGGGGGAGTTTTCAGCACAATTTCATGTTAATAAGGACCAGGCGTCCTTTGGGGGGGAAAGGTAAAATTCCCATACAACTGAGAACGCGAGCCGGCGACCGTCCTCCTTTAAGGAGGAATAAAGTTTTTAATTTTGTATTTCTTCGCTAGGCCTGAGCCCTGGAGACCAGGTAGTAGAGCAGGAAGAAGACCAGCACCAGCCCCACGGAGATGTAGCACAGGACCCTGCGGTTGTCTTTGCCCGAGAGCACCATGGTGGAGAACCTCTTCACGCTGCCCGTCAGCAGTCCGGTGGTGCTGAGGAAGTCGGAGTCCTGAAAAAATAAAAAATAAAATAAAATAAAATAATTTCAAAGAACAAGAAAAGGTAAACAAGTAGGGAAGGTGCTTGCAAATAAATACAGTATTTACAACCACTGCAAGAGGAATGCTAGCGGCTAGCAGACAGCCTTATCCCAGTTATCTTACAAAGCTGTATTGGAACCATGTCCTGGACAAATAGCAGTTTAAATGGCACTGACTATAAGTCAATTCGTCATTATCACCCCGATGAATGCACACCCATTTTTATAAAACCACGCTTCATTCATTCAGCCATTACAGTGTGGGGTTTACCCAGGGGGTAGCTAAAGCCTTTCGGTCGCCCTAGGCGAGATTGCGAAGTGGGGGGGGTTGCAAAAGTAATTGCGAACCCGCCCCTCCAGCTGGATGATGCCCTTGTTGCCGATCCCTACACCCAGCCCCAGGGTTACTTCAGTGTTTACTTTCAAGGCAGCCAAACATAAGCACCTAAACTTAATTTGAACACATCAGTCTCCTAGTTACAAGCCCTGCCATTTATATCATACCACTCAACACAGGGATCTGAAAATATAGGGTGATTAAGATGCCTTAATGGAGGTTTTTCTCCGTTGACCAAACTCACCATGCCGTCCAGATGCGAGTTCTGTTCATCTGCTTCTTTGTCGATGTCGTAGGCAAGCTGTAAAGAGGAACAACAAAATCCTGAACTCCTGCTTGGTTTCCCAACCAGCACAAAATCATACTGCACAGCAGTGCAAGCCTTGCGTTAAGTTATCTGACAGCAAACATACCGATTTCAGTCTGGAGACTTTGGTGGCCAGGTTGTCAGCAAGAAGTTTGTTTTCTGCGTCCAACATGTCATCCACAGCGCCATGTCCTACATTAAAAAGTGACAGTTCGTGAGAATTTGGGCATCTCTTTTGAGTTCACCACAGTCAGACCACATAAACATTTCCAACATAACGCACAGCATTGAATTTTAGCTACGCAACACATGAACGTTAGAATGTAATATTGCTATTCCGTGCGTCAGACAAGCTTTGCAAATTTGTCGGCTTACCTTAGCTATGTATCCTATGTGTTGAAATTATCGTTTGCTAACCAGCTAGCATATCCGAAAAGTAAACAAAGCTAAAGCTAACTCAGCTCACGACCAACCACTTCTATTTCGAGTAGGTGTTGCGCGTCTGTTTTTAAACACAGCGATTAAAATTAAAATAAGCTTAAATGACAAGAGGCTATAAGTACAGACGTCTCGCTAGAGCTTGACGAGTAGTCAGCATTCAGCTACATGTTATGACTTACCCCTGTTCCAATCGGCCATCTTTGCGTTTCAGTTCAATGCTAATTTCCTCCCGGTGGTCGAAACGAGCAGTGCTGGACCTCGCTGTGCAATACATAGAGTCACTCTTATAAATATTATTTGGTCAATATGTGTTAATTATTATAATCTTACTATACTGACATTTGGCAACAAAAAAAATGTATAATTACAATTTAAGGACTAATTATTATACCTACATAGCTTACATATAGCTGAAAGTATTAGCATCATAAAATAAAACATAAACAGACACAGGACACGCCCACGCACAGCCCCAGATCTCATATATTCCCTACAACATATTCAACGCAAGAACATTTATTTTGTTTATTTAAGGCTTAATGTTTGTGTCAATGGGCACAATCCTGGTTGGTAACATAAGTTATCCTGGTTGGTGAGATAAGTGTTGTTCACTGTAACTCTTGGAATTTCACAATTCCATGTATCAATTCTGATGACTGTGATTTCTGGTGCTAGTTGTTATGATCCGCAGACAGACTATCTATCCCTGTTTGCAGAGCATTCTCCTGAGAGCGCAGGTTAAAAGGCCAATTTAAAACTTCACATCCCAGAATCCCTCGCGATAAGATTGCGATCCTGCGCTAATCTTATCATCCTTTTGAGCCTTCCCGTTGCTAGAATCAGTCAGGGCAGAAGAGTCAGAATAACAGCGTGAGTCACATCGAAATTTTCTACTGCGAGGGGATTTGTACATGACTGTCGGCGAAGCTAGTAAAATTGGGGTGCTCTTGAGAGACGGCAATGAAAATGGATTTGAATGCCATTATAGAAAAAATGGAAACTGGCGACCAAGATGCTGCTTTGATGGCTCTGCAGGCTTACAATAAAGAGGTAATTTCACAACATCATAGAAGTCATGCACATAACCTGCTTTAATTTGCCGCCTAACCTGATGCTGCGTTTGCTACCATGCATTTTCACCTGTAATGTTGCGCATATGGTAGCATATTTGAGAGCTAGCCGAATGAAAGTATGATTACGAAGTAGGCTAACAGAACAGAAATACTGTAACGTGTTTAGTCCTATGACGCCGATCCTGGCCCGATAAACACATCAAGTTAGAAGTGGGGTTATAAACCGCGGATTATAAACCGTGTGACTAGTCGTGCATAGCTGTAATACCTTCTAATGCTTTTAACAGCTGTCAGTCATAGAATACAATTCGTTGTCTGTGTTATTATTATGTAAAAGAGGGTATTCGCGGCGACGGCAGTTGTATGCTGTGAAAAAAACCTTTTGTTCTACGGATTGGGACAGCCCTTCATGTTCATGATTCATTCTCGTTTAATGAAGCTCTCGTTAAAATGTTGCTCATCTCGCAATTTCACATACCATTTCCATAAAATAACTCCTAACAGTTGTGATGATGATGATGACAAGGATTGTTATTATGTAATTTATCAGACAGCATTACATATAACAATTTAGGGACATCGACGACATCAGAAGGATAGGCTAACCAGCGATAATTATTGCTCACATCTGATGCATAAATCACAATTTCTTTGAAGCATTAATGTAGTAGGCTGTTACCGGACAAGTGAATTCGGCGTCTAATTAGAGATCACAGCTCAGTGGCTTCTGGACAGAGTTTGGGTTGAGATGGTCCCCTGATGCGAAAGTAAAGCACGGCTTCATCCTTCTCGTGTGTTTAATTCGTTTTCATTTATGAAGCAACCAGGCAGTGACCAGTTTTTCGTTTTACCACACGATGATTATTCCCTATTTAAGAGAGCCAAACTGTCTGTAACGCAGTCAGCAGCAGACCATCCGGAATTGGGTCGTATATATTGATGTATAGCCTAGTAATGCTGTTCTCACGAAGGCGGTGATGTTTTTGGGAGGAACTCCATCCCCAAGTCCGTATGTACTCATACAAACTGCAAAATTAAAATGCAGTCAATGAGCTTTCTTAGAGAAAATAACAAACTTTAATAATAATAACCATACAGCTGGTAGATTTATTTGAGATGAAGGAAAAGCCAAAACAAAGGTCTGGCTCGATGAAAGTGCTTCCGTGGTTGTGCGTGTGCTTGAAATTGCTTACTGCCCTCAAACCATAAGTTCTTCCATTATTGGTTCTCACTAAATAATTCTTCTCCCGTTGTTTTTGAGGTTAGTTCATCCTTGCCCCATAAGGCCTGGCACTCAAACATTAGGGTAAAACAGTGAGTCAGAGTCCTGATAACCAGGGCTGGTGTTCGATATTTTCAACCGCGGAACAAGGTGGCGCTTTTTAAAAAAAATCAAAGTGGCCGCGTACAGTCCACTTCAACCCTGGGAAAAATTACATTAGTTAAAATCAGTCCAGAATGTGTGTGCACGCGCGCGCGTACGCGGGTGTGCGTGCTGCTGTGTTATAGCTTGCAATTGGATTATGGTGACTGAGCAGCACGAATGGATGTCCAAGGCCCTGTCAAATCCAGCAGAAGCACAGCAGAACTGCGCCCGATTTAGCTCGGTAAGTGAGCTTTCGCATCGCCAAAGTCCCGTTAGCTAAACTGGCGCACCGATCCCTCCCGGCACGTGCTCCGTCCATGTGGCCTGGCTTCAGCGACGCGAGTTAGACGGGAGCTCACATCTCGCGCGTAGCGGAGGAAAGCAGGCCACAGTTTACTTTGAGTTTATTGCCAGTCACTCTGTCGGGTCCCCTCTCTGCCAACATCTCTGACCTTCACCGCAGAGACGAAGAGAGGTGAGAGCAATGAAAAATACGTTTGGATTAAAAAAGAGCCCCAGACCTAGACCTAAATCACTCTGATGAATTATGCAATATCAACTCTTAATGTACTCAACTTTTCCATTGCGCTCTCCCCACCCGCCCACCCATTTTTTTTTTGTTTCAGAAAAGCCAGTGCTTCACGTTTGACACACAAGAACAGGAGGAGAGGGAGGTAAGGTTTGCCACTCAATAACAATGCCATGCCCGGAGATGCCCGTTCCCACATTGTCAGCGTACTTCCTTATTGGTCAACATATTTTGCTATTGGCCCCATCGGGCTCATGGTAGAGAGAAGAGCTGTATTGTGGGAAATCACAAGGTGGTTGCCGTAGAAACGAGCACAGACTTTTTCATACGCGTCCTAACAAATTATGCTTTTAACTACGTTATCAGAGGATGTTGTCAGGTCACATATCCAGGCTTCACTTCACACCGTTGCGTAAGAACTGTTTGCAGCATCGGTGCAGAGTCATTTGTGTCGTAGAAGTGGCTGTTGCAGTTTCATTTAACTTCCTGTCTCTTTCTCACTAATTAATTTTCATCTTTATCTTTCCTTGCATGCTCATTTATTAGGATGGAAATTTACAAGAGGTACCAGTGTAGCAAAAAAAAAAAAAGAAATCTATGGTAGTTGACTTGCGTAATGAAACCCAAGGCTTATCAACAATCAGAAAACCAAAAATCAGATTACGGTCAGCGATGACTAAATTGGCACGTTGGTCAAAGTCAGCCTGCTTCGGCTGTGGTATGTGCCCGTCACAAATAGCACGCAAAGGGGATTTGCTTTTCAAAGCGGCGAAATAAGCTGTGGGTTTGCACTGTCTGGAGTAAGCCTCTGCCCGTAGACAGCCTGAGTCTATCTGCAGAGAGGGTGTGTGTTCAATGGCGTCTCTGTAGCTGTATATTTGTGACACGCATTCAGCATAACGAGATAAAAATAAGTCCCCTGGGGCAACCTCCCTCCCAACCAGCATTGGATTTCCTGTGTGGTTTGTGTGGTCGCTACGACAACCCCACAAGCCACGCCCACTCCCAGCATCATTCCTAAACCGAGTAGCGTTCGCATCACGGTGGGAAGGGTGGCGAGAGACGTCTTCACCTCCTGCCCGGCGTGGTAGGGCGTCGGCCCTCCCATTCTCAGTGCTTTTTACGAGATTAAAAACAGGTACACCGTGTCCCCCGTATCTCAGCTTCCACGTGCCGCTGCTGCGCTCTTACTGGAGACAGGGACGCACTGCAGCGGCATCTTAACCCAAGACCTGGGGTGGGTAAATCAGCTTACCCATCGCCTGGGGCGGGGCGGTGATTTCGGCTGGGACTTCGGCCCGCTGCTCCTTGCTCTGTTGCCACACACATCTTGTTTTGTTTTTTTGCTTTTTTTTTTTCCAGGATGGGGAGTTATATTAACAGATTACTAACAGCCCCCCCCCCCCGCGGTGTCCTGTGGACATCAGTCACTGGAGCACAACTCCAGAATCTCCCGTCTGGCACAGAGAGTGCGACAGACGCACCAAATCAATGACGCCCGTCGGCAGGCCCAAATTGGTTACCTAACGACTGCCAACCTAATTTGCCGTTCTCAGCTGTTCACAGCATTCACCAGATATCGTCCAATAATGCATTGCAAGCAGAAGAAACAGAACCTTTATGCAAAATATGCAATTTCATCACTCGGCAGTGAAGGCAGACTAGTTTTTAGCTTTTTTTTTTTGCGTGTGCATGTTTATTTTTAAAAAAACCTTGCACAGTTGCAGCTGTCTTGGTGCCACTATATTTGTTCTGCTTTCACAGTTTTAGCTGTGCCACGTTCACCTTCCTTCCTTTATTTTCTGAGTTAGCACTTTGTAGCAGTCTGACTGGCCCGCGGCGTACAAGGAAGGAAGTGCTTAAGGTTCTCTGTAAAACACGGAGTCGAGGCTTCTCGCCGGACGGCTTTGCTTGTGTAGGGTAGTTCCTATGAGCGTGACGGGCTGGCAGAACGGCAGCCTTGGCGGAACATTCCACTTGGAATGTAGGTCACGCTCTCAAGGAAGCTAAACTCTCCCAGACCTGCTGAGAGAAACGATGGGAGGGGAATTTATTGATCTATAAGATTTTTTTTTTTTTTTCTAAGATTTATCTTCAGCCAGGCTTCCCCAGAAGACAGCCTCTCTCCTTCGTATTCTGGGAGATTACTTTACCCCAGAGCCCGACTTTGTTCTGACCTTAAAATGGTGGCTGTCTCTCTTGTGGAGCATGAAGGAGATGTTCAGTGCAGCTCTCAACCGAAGGGCCCGTAATTCTGCTTGCAAAAGCCCTGCGGTCAGAGGGTCAGTGCCTGAACACACAGAGCGTCCAGTCAGCAGCCCTGAGAGAGACGAGGGTGACACCTGTACACGGGCCTTACCTGTACACAGGCAGTACTGGAGAAACGATATCCAACACTATATAAAACTGTACCTAACACCAGACGCAGGCCTGGTGTTAGATTCTGGTTATCGATTCAGACAAAACAGAGATTTTTGACAGTTGGTATCAAAAACGACAGGGTTCATTCAGTGATGAAAGGCTGCTGTTACTGTGGGATGGGGGGCGGGGGGGGGGGGGGGGGGGGGGGGGGGGGGGGGTCAGAGTTCAGTGAAGTGCTCAAGTCCAAATTGAAGCTGTCAGGGGAACAGACGGGAGGCTTTAATTGAGTGGTGAAGTCAGGATTGTTCAAGGGCCCGTCGCAAAGATCGATACCCGCAAGCGGAGCTTTCTGCCAAACCACCCCCCACCCCCCCCCCCCAGCTTTTACTTGGAGGAGACGTTCCACTGACCTGACCTGCAAGTCTGCCTGGTGAATAAATCACAGCAGTTAGAGCAGGTAGGAGAGGATCTGAGAGAGCAGTAGTGAGTAGGAGAGGTTCTGAGAGAGCAGTAGTGAGTAGGAGAGGATCTGAGAGAGCAGTAGTGCGTAGGAGAGGTTCTGAGAGAGCAGTAGTGAGTAGGAGAGGTTCTGAGAGAGCAGTAGTGAGTAGGAGAGGTTCTGAGAGAGCAGTAGTGAGTAGGAGAGGTTCTCAGAGAGCTGTAGTGAGTAGGAGAGGTTCTGAGAGAGCAGTAGTGAGTAGGAGAGGTTCTGAGAGAGCAGTAGTGAGTAGGAGAGGATCTGAGAGAGCAGTAGTGAGTAGGAGAGGTTCTGAGAGAGTAGTAGCAGGTAGGAGAGGTTCTGAGAGAGCAGTAGTGAGTAGGAGAGGATCTGAGAGAGCAGTAGTGAGTAGGAGAGGTTCTGAGAGAGTAGTAGCAGGTAGGAGAGGTTCTGAGAGAGCAGTAGTGAGTAGGAGAGGTTCTAAGAGAGCAGTAGTGAGTAGGAGAGGATCTGAGAGAGCAGTAGTGAGTAGGAGAGGTTCTGAGAGAGTAGTAGCAGGTAGGAGAGGTTCTGAGAGAGCAGTAGCAGGTAGGAGAGGTTCTGAGAGAGCAGTAGTGAGTAGGAGAGGTTCTGAGAGAGTAGTAGCAGGTAGGAGAGGTTCTGAGAGAGTCATAGCTCAACACCCACCACCTGCCGTCGGGCATCCAGGCCCAGTCCTGGGGAGTTTTTAAGCACCGCAGACGTGAGCTACAGCCAGGGAGAGCCTGACAACACAGACACAAAAAAAAAGCTTGACACTGATCCAAACACTCGCTGCTCCAATGCTGTGCTGGTGGGGAAGCTCCAGTTAAAAGATTTGGTCCTTGAGTAGTACTAACACCCCCTTCATCACTGTGGAGCTGGAACCGGGACAGCATTCTGAGGACACCAGGAGGTCCTACCCCGCTTACGTCTGTTAACGCGCAGGCGTGCGTCTGCCCAACCTACCGCCATTTCTGTTCGTGCCGCCATTTAAAGTGAGCCGGCGGTTCTGGAGAGAGAACATAATTCACGCTGCTTCCCTCGGCCATCCGCATTGGCGGTAAAACAGAGGAGGGAAACAGCAAACAGCCAGAGGTGGACAGAAGGAACGCAGGGTGCGGTTTTATTTGGGGAAAATCGCAGCGGGGAGCCGCGCGCAACGAGGTGCAGGCGTCTGGGCGGCGTGACGTCAGTGTCTGTCGCAGGAAATGCCGCCATTTTGTGCGCGTCCAGCCTGGTCCCAGCTCTGCAGTGATGCTGTCCATCGTAAAAACAAGACGCTGTCCCAAACCCCTCCCCTTTCCTCCCAAACCTGATTCAACCCACCTCCCAGCCCCCCCCCCCATCTTAGCCCCACCCTGTGTGGTGGAGTTAAGGGGCGTGGCTAAGGTTGGTTTTCCCTTTGCCGCCCCCCTCCACAGCGATTGGGCGAACTGGTTCTGGGCTTCCTGGAGCGGGACCTGCAGCCGTCCTGCCAGCTGGCCTGCCTGGAGACCATCCGCATCCTGTCCCGGGACAAGCGGAGCCTGCGCCCCTTCACCACGCGGGCCGCCGTCCTGACGCTGAGCCGGCACGCGGGCATCGCCCCCGGCGACGGGCCCGCGCCCGAGGTGCCGGACCTGGACGTGACGGTGGAGGCGCTGAAGTGCCTGTGCAACGTGGTGTTCAGCAGCGCGGCGGCGCAGGCGGCGGGGGCGGAGCTGCGGCTGGTCTGCGGCCTGGCCGAGCGGCTGAAGCAGTGCCAGGAGCGCCACTGGAGCCACGAGGTGCGCTTCTTCGACCTGCGGCTCACCTTCCTCTTCACCGCGCTGCGCGTGGACGTGCGCGCGCAGCTGGCGCAGGAGCTGCGCGGCGTGGGCCTGCTGGCCAACGCGCTGGACGCCACGCTGGGCCTGCGCTGGCCCAACACCTACGAGGTGGCGCGGGCCGGCTGCGGCGGCGGCGGCGGCGGCGGGGAGGAGGACGCCGACGGCGACGACGACGCCGCCGCCCTGCCGCCGCTGGGCCGCCAGGAGACGGAGCGCGCCATGGAGATCCTCAAGATCCTCTTCAACGTCACCTTCGACACCAACCGCCGCAAGGTGGACGAGGTGAGCGCCGGGCGAGCGAGCGAGTGCCCGTAGGACCGCCGTCGGCGCCGCTCACTCTGTCAGCAGTTTTTAAATTGGCAGTACAGAGCGGCCCTCCGGCGGCAAGACCGTTCGCCAGCTAATTTGCCGTCCCTCACCAGTAAATCCCCACCTCGACAGCTTCCCTTCCGCTGACCGCTGGCCGACCGCTGTGGTGCTAATTAGCGAAACGCTGGCCAAGTGCAGGCAGCTGCTGGGCCAGCGGACGCGTGCTGGCGGGACGGGGATGGGGACGGGGGGGGGGGAGTCAGGAATCGTGGGTGCAGCTGTACGCAGTATAGCGTGTAGACCTAGGTTAAATACACACCTGAAAAACTCTTTGCCTTTACCTTAACTCTTAAACCACTCCTGCAGATCTGAGGATTTTCATCGGAACACGCAACTAAAACATACAATCGTTTATTAAATTTTGCATTGAATGTTGGTAAAGATTGATGTTTCTCTCAGTAACCGTCAGTAATCTACAGGAATCTCACTGATGACAGGGAATCTTAAATTGCTCTGAGCTGAAGCTGATAGCAGCTTGGTGATGATGTCACAATGGCATTAATGCGACCTCTGTTTCCCTCCCGTCTCCGGGGGCGACCCTGCAGGAAGAGGCAGCCACCTACAGACACCTGGGGGCGATACTGAGGCACTGCCTGATGAGCTCGGCGGAAGGGGAGGACCGCACGGAGGAGTTCCACAGGTGAGAGAGAGAGAGAGAGAGAGAGAGAGAGAGAGGGAGCACCTGGCCTTGACCTTTGACCTTGTCCGTTTAAACTCTCGGTAAGTAAGCCGTGTCCATCCGAGAGGCTCAAGGGCTCAGAGCTTATCCTGCTTTCACGGCACGAAGAGCCTTGAGGGCTAATAATGACATCATGCTTTCATAAGACACTGACTCCGAACACACTTCCTCTGAGGCTTTTTCTGGGCATTCTTTTCTATTCATTTAATTTAAATCTCTCGCTTCCACACCCCCCTCCATGGTCTGACCTTCAGTCAGGATGTGACGTTTGGCAAAAGCTGACCAGACTGACATACATGCAAAAGAGAGGGAAAGAAAAGGAAGGATGAAAAAAGAAGAGGTTAATGTGTGTGTGCATGGATTGGCACTGATATATACAAGTTTGTCATTAAAGTATAATAAAGATACACAAAATTAATAATACATTAAACATTATATAAAATGTATAATATGTGTATATGTTATGTAAATATAAACATATATGTATTAAATATAGTATTATATCCAATAATTGATACATAAAATTAAAAGCTAGCTGAAAAATGGGTTAAGGTCTCATCTCTGGAATGACCCAGGGCCTCCCCCAGTGGACCAGCATCTAATGCCTAAATAGGCTTAAGAATGAGGCCGTTTTTTTTTTTTTTTTAAAGAGCCGCCCCACCCCCCTCTCCTGCCTCCACCCTTGTTTTCACTCTGCTTTTTGTGTTTTGGAAATAAACTGGAGCAGCGCAAAATGGGGGGGGGGGGGGATTCCGGTGGGAAATTTCGTCAAATGCCTTTCCCTGAACTCGGAAGATTGGATTCTGAGAAAGAGATGAAGTAAATAAAGGAGTAATGGAATGAGATGCGGGGGGGGCAGGAGGGGCTGAGAAAGGGGAGCACATTTTCGGGGGGGGGGGGGGGGGGTCTGGCACCCCCAGGAAGCTCCACAGCAGGTGTGAGTAGCGGTGTTGGAGTCAGAGGGAACAGTGGGGGGGCGACACACAGCAGGGTGCTGATAAATACCCGGCAGGAATGTTTGCAAAAATATATTTTCACTTTCAGCTCATTTTATAAATGTCTTTCAGCACTTGAGTGTGAATGTGGGAGATTTTTTCTCCCCTTTTACATTTTGGAATGACCTGTAAATGTACTCTGAGATTTCGCATTAACAGCTGACACTTGTGTTGTGTAAGCAGTGATAGGCTAAGTCTGTTTACTTTGTTGCCATTTTCGGATCCCAGATTGATCCTTTGACTTGAAGCAATTCAGGTTAAGTACCTTGCTCAATGGTATAATGGCAGTGTGGCTCACCTGGGCATCAAACCTGCAACCTCTGTTACAAACTCTGATGAAGAAACTCTGTTTCCTCATCATTACATTGCACTGTCACGCATTCCAAACTGTTTGTGTGTGTGCGTGTGTGTGCGTGCTTGTGCGTGTGCGTGTGCGTGTGTGTGTGACACAGCCACACAGTGAACCTGCTGGGGAACCTCCCGCTGCCATGCCTGGACGTGCTGCTCATTCCCAGGGTGCAGCAGGGCTCCATCGAGTACATGGGGGTCAACATGGACGCCGTCAGCATGCTGCTGGAGTTTATGGAGAGGAGACTGGACAGGGTGAGCGGGACTGTCTGTCCTTACACACACACACACACACGCACGTATACACATACACACACACACACACACACACACACACACACACACACGTATACACATACACACACACACACACACACACTTATACACACACCTATACACGTACGCATACACACACACAGGTACACATAAACACACACACGCAGGCGCACAGACACACACATATACATGCACAAATACACACACACATACATAAATACACACATATACAAATGCACACACACACGCAAATCTGGACAGTGGCTTCCTGCTGTACCGTCCCACTCCACAGTCACACACACCTGTGTGCTCAGAGGTGTTTTTCCTGTGTCTACCTGTCTGGCCCAGGTGTGACTGTGCGCCAGTCGGTTGCCTGTTACTGTCTTAATGAGGTTATTATGCGCAGTGCCACCGAGCGCAGGGGAATTGCCGATGCACGAAAGCAGAGCTGGAACAGTAACTCTGCTGAGCGGGACACAGCTGCGTGGAGGAGAAAGCAAACACGTTTAAAACGGGACAGGTTCCCCCTCGGGCGCCGAAACCGTCGGAGTGAGAGGCGACAGCGGAACCCCTGCTGCTCCTGTTGCTATGGACACCCGTTCCGTGTCACAGCCGGGTCACAGATTGTGCGAACAGCGGGTCATCTTAAAGACTATAATCCAGACCTTTTTTAATCCTAAAATAAGATAATTAATAATAATTAATAATAATAAATAATAATTTTTTTACCGTGCATATGATGTTCATCAAGAATGCCTTGTTGTGACCTGTAATCTGCGTCCAGTCTAATTGGAGGCTGTCACATGACGCCTCTGGGAGGAAGATGTGGCAGTTCCGGGAAACACGATTGGTTGCTGCATGGAGAGAGAGAGGGAGCGAGAGAGAGAGAGAGAGCGCACCCACACAAACACAAAATGAAATAAACATTGTCACCCTTCCCCCTCAGGGGTTCCGGGCAAAAACAATAAACGAGAACAACAAACTAAAATAAGACAAAAGAAATCAAAACTGAGCAGCAGCCTTTCGGCTCACTGCTCATAGCTGGGCTGCTGTTCAGCGGATCAGCTCCTCTAACCTTTCAGCTGAGGGTTTTTACTTTCTTGGTCTTGCTGTGCTCGGACAAAACAAACAAAATGAAACGAAACGAAACTCAAAACTCGCTCCCTCTGTGCGTGCTCCCGGTCTCAGCCCCGAACTGTGGAGGGTAGCACACCTTTAAGCACCTGGGCTGACCTTAGCTAACGCAGCCCAGGTGCGTGTGCTCTCTCCACCGGCCGGCGCAGCCGAGACCGGTCCGCCTCTCCGGCCAACCGAACGCCACGGAGGCATGTCCGAAACGATAAAGGTACCCGTCTCTCCTGGTCTCCAGGGAAACAAGCTGAAGGAGACGCTGCTGCCGTCTCTGAACCTCCTGACGGAGAGCGCCCGCATCCACAGGGAGACGCGCAAGTTCCTCAGGACGAAGGTGAGGCCTGCCGGACACGTCCGCTGCGGCGTTTGCACATCCTGCGCACATCCCCGAGTGCTGTACACGTCCTGCTGGCATCCTCACATCCCTGTGTGTCTGTGTGGTCTGTGTGTGTGCACTTGTGTGTGCGTGTGTGTGTGTATGTATGTGTGTGTGTGTGTATGTACGTGCGTGTGTGTTTGTGTGTGTGTGTGTGTGTGTTTGTGTGTGTGTGTATGTCTGTGTGTGTGTGTGTGTGTATGTACGTGTGTGCGCGCTTGTGTGTGTGTGTGTATGTTTGTGTGTGTGTGTGTGTGTGTGTGTATGTTTGTGTGTGTTTGTGTGTGTGTGTGTGTGTGTGTGTACGTGTGTACGTGTGTGTGTGCAGGTCCTGCCCCCGCTGCGTGACGTGAAGAACAGGCCGGAGGTTGGGAACGCCCTGCGGAACAAGCTGGTGCGTCTGATGACCCACATCGACACCGACGTCAAGCACTGCGCCGCAGAGTTCCTGTTCGTGCTGTGCAAGGAGAGTGGTGAGCAGGACCCGCACACTCACACACACAGTACAGGACCCGCACACTCACACACACAGTACAGGACCCGCACACTCACACACACAGTACAGGACCCGCACACTCACACACACAGTATAGGACCCGCACACTCACACACGCGCACACACTACAGAACAAACACACTCACACACAGTACAAAACCCGCACGCTCACACACTCATACACACTACACAGTTCTTACCTTACAGAACCCACACACACACACACACTACCTTGAGCTGTCCTTACAGAACCTGCACACTGCTCTGCCCTAATAAGGCAAAAGAGTGTAGATTTTTAGGTGCTAGAATTGTAACGCAGAGGTTGCAGGCTCACATTTAGATTATAACTGTGCTTTGTCCCCGCAGTGTCGCGCTTCATAAAGTACACGGGCTACGGGAACGCGGCGGGGCTCCTGGCGGCTCGCGGGCTCATGAGAGGAGGTCGCGACCCCGGCCTGTACTCCGAGGACGACGACAGCGACACGGAGGAGTACAGGGAGGCCAAACACCAGTGAGTACCGCGGCGGTCTCCACGGCGACCCATCACTGCATGCAAGGGGGCGGCCAGCGGAGTATAGTGGTTGGGGAACTGGGGTTCTAAAGGAGGTTGCCAGTTCAAATCCCAAGAGGGGGCAGCAGTAAGGAGAGGGAGGAGTGTGGCACAGTGGGTAAGGAACTGGGCTTGTAACCGAAAGGTCACCGGTTCGATTCCCGGGTAAGGACACTGCCGTTGTACCCTTGAGCAAGGTACTTAACCTGCATCGCTTCAGTATATATATCCAGCTGTATAAATGGATACAATGTAAAATGCTATGTAAAAAGTTGTGTAAGTCGCTCTGGATAAGAGCATCTGCTAAATGCCTGTAATGTAATGTAATGTAAATGTAAAGTAAAGTTTCTCTGGATAGGGATGGTTGTGTAAATACACAATGTAATGTTATACTTAGACTAAGAGCTTCAGTTTATGTAAAACTGCTTACAAAGCACACTGTTAAAGGAAATATTGAATAAGGATTGTGTATTTTGAGCAGGGGTGCTGTAAAGGGGAGGGGGGTGAAGTTGAGACAATTGCCCTGACTGACAGGGGCCTTCAAAAATTATAACGGGATTTTCTGGGGTGGTGGGGCCCACTGTGACGTCTTTCCATGGGGACCAGAATCCCTGGTGGCACCCCTGATTCTGAGGGTGTACCTCACCTTTATCCGAAAAAGCCGGTGTGGGTGCAGGTGTTTGTTTTAGCCCAGCACTACAACACTTGATTTAGCTATTTAACTAACCATGGTCTACAATCAAGACCTTGATAAGTAGAAACACGTGTCTCAGTGCAGGGTTAATGCACCCACCCCAGCCCTTTTTGGATAAGATTGGTCACCCCTGTCATAAAGCATTATAGTCATAATACGGACAGGACCGGCCTGGTCCTAGACCGGGACTCCTGTTCGAAGATGCTTTATGAATACAAGCTGTGAAATCAAAGATGCTTTATGAATACGAGCCGTGAAACGCAGAGGGACTCGTCTGTCCTTCTGTCCGTCTGTCCCGCTCAGCATCAACCCCGTGACGGGCCGTGTGGAGGACGAGCAGCCCAACCCCATGGAGGGCATGACGGAGGAGCAGAAGGAGTACGAGGCCATGAAGCTGGTCAACATGTTCGACAAGCTCTCCAGGTGAGGAGAGGGAGGGGCCTGGCTCGCTCTCAAGCTCTCTTGCTCTTTCACTCTCCCGCTCTCTCAGTCTCTCACCCTCTCGCTCGCTCTCTCACTCTCTCACCCTCTCGGTTCCTCACTCTTTTGCTCTCTTGCTCTCTCAGTCCCTCGCTCTCTCTCTCTCTCTCGCTCGCTCGCTCTCTCACTCTCACAGTCTCTCACTCTCTCGGTCGCCTGCTCTCTCACCCTCTCGCTCGCTCACTCTCACCCTCTCGCTCTCTCTCTCGCTCGGTCTGTCCGCACACCAGACAGAGGTTTCGCCCACGAGCCGGAGTCATGGAAACCCATTTCACAGCTCACAAACCACGGGGTAATTAACGGCCGTCGCCATGCCCACGACAGCGGCCAAATAAGCGAGGGTCAGATTAGCCGCCTTATTTTAGCAGGGCGCAGTGGTTTTGCAAGTTCATCACAGAACGGCGAATGGCTACGTCTTTGTGTCTGTTTACAGACCATGTGATCCAGTGTCTAACCAGGCTGCGCTTTTGTGTCTGTTTGACTGCAGGGGTCATGTGATCCAGTGTCTAACTGGGCTGTGTCTGTCTGTTTGCAGACCATGTGATCCGGTGACTAACCGGGCTGTGTCTTTGTGTCTGTCTGTTTGCAGGGATCATGTGATCTGGTGTCTAACTGGGCTGTGTCTGTCTGTTTGCAGGGATCATGTGATCCAGCCGATGAAGCTGGGGGCTGATGGGAAAATGACCTCGCTGGAGCCGGGCGACTTTGAGCGGCTGATGCAGCAGGAGCAGAACAGCGAGCCCGACAGCGAAGAGGAGATCCAGTGAGGTGCATGCTGGGAGTGGCGTCCGACGCGGCGCTGGGACGCATCGACCGGAGGGCGTGACGGAAGAACGGAGAGAGAGAGAGAGAGAGAGAGAGAGAGAGAGACCACCGCAAAAAAAAAAAAAATACCGTCCGCATCGGCTACGCTGACTGGACTGAACCGGACTGAACCGGACTCTGGGTCTGTGTAAACCAGCCGGACACTCATGAACAGACTTCACTCAAACTCAAGACTCAAACAACGCACCGGAAGAAAAGCCCAGATTACTCTGTTTTGTGCCGACATCCCCGCGTCTCCCCGTGAACGTACCGTGAATCTCGGCGTCACCACCAAAAGCCGGACGCCCAGAGAAATGCCGCTTTTGTGCATTTTTACCGTGCAAATGTCATCCTCATATTGTGTTCTGTGACAGGTGGAGACTGTGTTTCGAATCCCAAAGTACCAACCCCTCTCCCCTGTTCACCGGTCTCTGAGATACAGTAGAGCTTTTACTCCGCACACGCACCCCGACGTAGTTTCACGGTCCTCCGTTAAAGCAGTTAAAGCTTGAGCTAGCTTCTCCTTTCGTCTGCTGAGTCGGGCCTATCCCTGGTCTCTGGTTTGTGGTCTGTCAGTCACAGGCTTCTGCTTCTGCATGCTCAAGAACACCCAAAATTTCAGTTTCACACAGCTAGATTTTGTACTTTTTTGATGAAATTCAACACTTATTGACAAGTATCCCCCCCTCATTTTATCTGGCTTATTGAACTGTATAACCCATATGTTACTTCTTGATTTTATTTTGTTTAAAGTAAATTCAGTGTATTATAGTTACCTTTGATATACACAGAACACAGTGTGCTGTTTTGGTTGGACTGTCCTGGAGCAGACAGAATCAATGGTTGTAACCCCCCCCCCCCCCCCCCCCGCCCCCCCACTGTACGAGATCTCGGGGCGAATCCCCTTCTGAGCTGATGACTCTGCTCTCAGACTTGACCCCACCCATCAGGAGTATGACAGACAGCTCCCACAGTGAGCAGAGACCGCGCTGTGCTATTTATACCCACAGACACTGCATCACATAGCAAGGAGAGCAAGGATTTAAAAAAAAAAAAAAAGAAAACAACATATTTAAATAAAGTCTTTGTTTTTAATTATTTATACTATGTTACCTGTTTAATGTAAGATTATTTTTAAAAATTTTTAAATCTTCATTTCATCCACCATGTGCTGTCTGTTCTTTTCCTAGTGCTCACGCACAAAACACCATTTTGCTCGCCAGTTGCTGGACACGGACACATCACAACCAGTGACTGTTACAGCACAGAACGCATTACATCATCTATCTATGACACAGACGAAAACAACATCGTTCTGAGTCCGACTTCCTGCATTCTGGTCGGGGAAACTGAATTAAATGCAGATGATTAAATAAGTGTGTGTGTGTGGGGCCAGACTGAAGCCACCCGTTGGAGCTCTGGGGAGAGGGAAGCTTTCACGGTTCATCCCTTTGTCCTCCAGACGAGCACGCTGAAAAACACGATACCGCCATTATCGCCCCGCACAGGGGGAGTCATGCCAGGTGAATTCAGCCGTCCTGCACACACAGGAGGGGGGGGGGGGGCGGGGACGGGGGGGGTGGAGGGGCGCTGGCCGCGTGATTCGGGCGACAGCAGGGTTCTGTCTGGTGCTCCCGGCTCCGAGGCAGACCAATAACACAGGTGCTCCTGTCGTGTGCCGGGCCGTGGCCACACCCCCCTCACTCCTCATTGGCTGTCTCCGACTTGTGATTCTGTGCCATGGAAACCAAAAAAAAAAAAACAAACACACAAAATTAAGTAAGGTGTAGGGGATGGGGGCAAAGGGGGTGTTCTTCACTTCACTTCCTGTTTCACCCTAGCAATTCTGGGAGGGGGGGTTGCTGTAGACCAGGTTCCACTACCCAGGTGTCCAAGTGGGTGAGAGCCAGAGGTGGCAGTCACCAGCGATCTGTTTTGCAGAGGGGGGAAGACAAACCCAGACTGCCTTTTTCATGTCTTTCTTGTCGAAAATTAGTCTTGAATTGTACTGTAGCTGCAGAAATCTGCAGAAAAGACTTAGGAAACGCAGGCAGACAGGTGCTTAAATTCTCGAGCGTGTCAATAACACTTGAGGCTTATAGGGCTTCTCATCTGCCTCACACCGTTCATGCTGCCTCAGAAGGGATTAAACTCCATTCAGGCTCTCACAGGGAAACGGTGACATCCTGAGAAACTGCAGTATAAATAGGCCTGAGAAACTGCTGAGTCTGCAGGAACAGGCCATGCAAAACATTGCATCTTTTAAAAATAATGTTGTCACGCGTGAACGAGCCAACATCTGTCTCACATTTTTTTACTGGACGTCCCGAGCCAGTGTCCCCGGGGTCGAACCCTCCTGTACGGATGGGTCTGCCGCCAAGCCGGACAAACGACTCAACAGCAGAGTGATTATAAACAAGGTCGGGTGCAAGGACAGTGATTGGCTAATGAGAGGAGCAGAGAGACAAACAGGAAGCCTGTTCTGGAAGTCGCTGATATACAGAACAGACACGCACTCACAGCCGCCTGTCAGAGACCAAGGCTCGGGGCGATGGCCTAATTGCTCAGCAGCCGTTAGCTGTGAATTGGCAGAGAGAGACTGAAGTGAGTTCCCAGAGTGCACTGGGCTCTAGGGCTGCGTCTGACACGCTCTATGGTCTCACGCCTGCCTTGGCATTGTGACCTCACAATGCACTGCTGTAGCCGAGCATTCTACCACTTGCTGCCATGGAAACTAGAACAACTAGATGAAAATCTATACAAAAATGTATTTTGTTTCTTTGTTTGTTAGGGACAGGGAGGAAAGCATTGATCAGGCATGGTTCCAGTCTCAAAAGCATCTCTGAACCCAGCAGATGTACACAGTTACCAGCCGGTCTCATTTCTATTTGAAATTCTCACAGAGTCGCACTGTTTGAGTGTGTCGCTCATACTTGCCCACCTTTCCCCTGTCGGCCGCCATTAGAGCCTCCAGCTCCTGCGTCCAGCCCAAGGCGTCCGTCAGCTTGCGCACCCCGCCCACCACGTCGCCCAGCTCCACCAGGTCGTTGTGGCGAAGGGCCCTGCCGGCAAAGGGCCCCACGGGGTCCCGGTTGATCAGGAGGCGAGGCACGGAGCTCCGGACCACGCCCGCCAGGCTGGCAAAGGGCTCCACCTGCGCCGGGGTCGGAACGGGACGTCCGTTAAGTCACCCCCCTTACAGACCCCTTTAACGGGGGGCTCAGAGCTAGCGCACCTGGCTAACACGCTCATGCGATACGCAGCGATAGCTCCAACATCCCAGAATGCACCTGGACCGTGTCACGGCTGCAGCGATAGCTCCAGCATCCCAGAATGCACCTGGACCGTGCCACAGCGATAGCTCCAACATCCCAGAATGCACCTGGACCGTGTCACGGCTGCAGCGATAGCTCCAGCATCCCAGAATGCACCTGGACCGTGCCACAGCGATAGCTCCAACATCCCAGAATGCACCTGGACCGTGTCACGGCTGCAGCGATAGCTCCAGGATCCCAGAATGCACCTGGACCGTGCCACAGCCGCAGCGATAGCTCCAACATCCAGGAATGCACCTGGACCGTGCCACAGCTGGGGTCAATTCTATTATAACTCTCAGTCAGGGAATGAGCTAAAACTCAATTAGCTGAAAAATGCCCATTGTGTTCTTTGGCAATTGTGCAATTAATTAACTGAACTGTAGTAGGCTTCCCAGACTGACTGAAATGAAACGGACGTTGACCCCAAACCTGCTGCGGTCAGCTGTACTCAGCTGGCTAATTAGTGAGCTGGAATCACACTGGGCTGCACACTGTCTCACACGGTTAGCCCCACACTGTGTTAGCCTCACACAGTGCTAGTCTTAGACTGTGCTAGTCTCACACTGTGTAATCCCACACTGTGCTAGCCCCTCACTGTGCTAGCCCCACACTGAAATTAGGGAGGATGCAGAGGTGCTGGGATGGGACCACTAGCACCAGGAGGACAAGGCACTGTGATCGTCTACAATCATCTTTCCTAAAGAGACTGTCTAAAAGCAGTGCTCTGCAGGCTAGGAGCTCCGCACGTTGAAATAATTTTCCCTCTACGCCACCACGCCACGACCCCCAGCCAGCCCTCACCTCCAGAGACGTCCCCATGACGATGAGGAGGTCGGCCAGGGGGAAGTCCGCCAGATACAGGAAGAAGTTCTGCGGCAGCTCCTCGCCGAAGAACACGATGTTGGGCTTAATGACCCCTTTACAGGCGGGGCACTTCGGCACCGCGCTGGACATTACGTCTGCCTGCCAGAAAACAACAAAAACAATGAGCGCAATACTCACTCACACACACAAATACACGCATGCATATACACACACACAAGCACACAAATACACACATGCATACACACACACACAAATACACGCATGCATATACACACACACAAGCACACAAATACACACATGCATACACACACACAAGCACACAAATACACACATGCATGCATACACACACACAAGCACACACAAATACACACAAGCATACACACACACACAAATACACACATGCATGCATACACACACACACAAATACACACACACATTCACACACACATGCACACACATACACGCACACACAACCACCCTCAAATGCGCCACAAGTATCTGAGGTTTTAGAATGACTGTAGCTAAATGACAAGTAAAGCGCTTTGGATAAAAGCGCTATGTAAATGCAGTCCATTTTACCATTTACAAGTCTAGGTTGGCCAAATGGCCTGTTCTCCTCATTATGCATTCTTATGTTCTCACGTTCAAAATGGGCTGAATGTACTGTTCTCCTCATTATGTATTCTTAGGTTCTAAATGGGCTGAATGGCTTGTTCTCTGTTCTTTGTATTCTTAAGTTCTGTCACTGTCTCCGGTGTGAGACCGGCCCCCAACACCACACCTGTCACTCACTCGCAGATCCTCCCCGGGGTACTCTCTCCGGCACACGGTGCAGGTCGCCATGGAGAACGTTCCGTGAGCTTCCACCAGCTTACTGGGAGAGATTCCAGCCACTAGGAACACACACGCACGCGCATACGCACGCACACAAACACACACACGCACGCACGCGCACACACACACACACGCAGGAGAGCAGGAAAAATGAGCAAACCCACCTGCATACACTTTCAGAGGAATCTGACCAGCAGCGCAGATTCTATAGACCCTCCCAGACAGTCAACTCTGGTGTTACTTCCACCCTCTCCACTTTGCAACTACTCTCTGCTCTCAGTTTCTGTGGTGCAAGAGGCAGCACTTTTTAAGAACATTAGCCAATAGAATTTGTGGCAGTGGCCCAACTCCCATGAGAGCAGCACCACAGAATCTACAGACAGACCAGATATTCAGCTTCTGTCCTCTCTTGTTGACTTAATTATAGGAGGCTCCAGTCATTACCAGGTATTTTTGCTGCGATGTTAGAGCACACAAAGATCATACCTATAGTATTTTACTTGCTCATGCATGCACTTTAATGAATTTTCAGAACATGCATCAAATTTGAATCATTTGGCATCAATGGTGAGAGAGAACTTTCAGTGATGAGAATATAAGAGCTGCCCATCTGGTTAGCTTATAAGTTCTGTGGCAGGAAGCCCTTGGTCCAGGGAGCACAGAACTCACTGCGTTCCAGGCCGTCAATGTTCTGGGTGTACATCCTGAGCAGCTGGCCCTTGTCCTGCAGGAGCCGGACGAAGTAGTGCGTGGCATTGGGCTGGTAATTCCCCGGGTACAGCTCTTTGGCCAGGGCGAAGAAGGGCTCGGGGGTGTGGTGGAAGTAGTTTATCTCGAATATGGCCTCCGCATACGGCAGGTTGTATTGCTGCAGGTTGTCATAGAGACCGCTGCCTGGAGACCTGCAGGAAAGACAGAGGTGATGTCATTAGTTCCTCGTAAAAACACTGAATCTGGACACAAAGGAACACACAACATCAAAGCCATTTTAAGGGTGTAACTTTAGACAAACACTTTTACTACTTTTAGCCTTTTTCCCTCCACATCTTTTTTGAAACGTGAACAGAATCAGGAACAGTGGCCATCCAATCTCATATGTTCTTACTTAAAGAAACTCTACACATGCCAGATCTCCCACCACTGTTTCAACAACAATTCTCACTTCCCCAGTGCTGCTCTTTCAGGGTAACTGCATAAGCACAGCCAGCAGCACCTTAATCCCCCCCCCCCCCCCAGCACCTCCAACTGTTTCAACGGGGGCAGCCGTCTCACCTGAAATCCGGGATGCCGCTGGGGGTGCTGATCCCCGCCCCCACCATCACCACGATCCTGCGGAACTCCCCCTCGCTGATGCCGCGGGCCACGCCCTCCAGGCTCAGCTTCTCCCGGTCACCACCTCCCCCCCGCCCAAACAGCCCCCGAGACCTGCAGCTGCCCACTGGCCAGCTCCTGAGATTTAGGCAACATGGGACAGACCTGGGTCAAATACGTCTGCGTGAAACAGGCTATTTTTAACTCTTTGCTTGCTGGTAAACTTTACACTACCTCTGCGAAACCCTGAGAACTTTCAGTGAAACGTTATGAAACAAAACATACATACAAAATACGTGCATATGTGCATCATACATACATGCGTACATACATACACACAGATCATATTAAGGTAAACCTTTTTTTTGAATACCAGTGAAAAAAAATCTTTTTTTAAATATCTAAAAAATCTGCAGGCATTTTACTGGTGTCTAAGTGGTAAAATATACACATTTTAAGTAAAGCATTTGACCACAGCCTGGTAAGAGAGCAGAGCTTTCTGATGGACAGACATACGTCACTCCAGGTAGTTTGAATGTCAATGTTTAATCATGCAACCTACTTCGTCTTTAATTTGTGAATAGTAGTCTTGAGGAAGCATTATTACTACCAGTGTTAACTGAAAGAAAGAATACTGATCACCTCTCACACCTAAATGAGTAAATGCAGCCTATTGTGAATATGAGCGACAGCATTACCACACTCACCCATTTGGGAGAGTCGTCTGTGACAGACCTCCAGCAGAGCCTTCGGTGTGTTTGTGTGTGTCCTTTAAGAGGCCTGGTTGTTTTCGGGCAAAACATGACAATGTCCGGTGTTGCAATTCTAAGGGAAAGATACGGTAGAAGTTAACGGATTTACTGATTTCTGTAGAGCAGATGGATCACGTGCTGGTGTCCTGCTGTCCTTGGTTAAAAAATAACTGTAGTAGCTACTGCAATTACTACAATTAACCTTTGGCAACCTACAATTCGGAACCTAGGACCGAAAGTGCATTAGAAAGTGTAACGTTATATGCGAACTAAGCTCAATAAATATATCATGGAAAGTGGTATTTAAAACATCTGACGTCAAACTACCCAACGAGCAATCTCAATAAACGAACGTTTGTTGGCTGTGTAGCTACCTGGCCATGCGAAGAAAACAAACTGAAACTACAGGTTCATCGATATCGATTTTATTACAAGTAACATTTACACTAACAAGCTGTTCAGCCTACTTTAATGCACGTTGTATGTTAATACAGAGCGGTTACCTTTTAAACATGGCAAACCGATTCCCTTGGATCGTATGTTTTGGTTAACTGACACCCTACACAGCTGACCGAGGGCAGACGTCAAAATAATGCACCTCATAGCTCCGTTCGCCTACTCCTTCAATTCTTGGCAAAATCAGTGCGCCTTTCGAAAGCAAAGCGTCTGGTCAGTCAACCCTGTACAGAACCTGGCAAACCTAACCAGACACTGGCAAGAAATTTGCGCTGCTTGACCTCAGACATGGAAACCCGAGTTCAGTGCTAAGGGCGTCCAGCAGCCAGCAAAACAGTTCTGTCGCGGCTGAAAACGCAATATTTACACGACCTACTGATGACGTCTCTTCTACCATAATGTATTGTATAATAGTGGTCAAAAACTATTATACAGGTACCAAAAAGGAAGGAATAATTCCCGATATATATAATCTGCTTGTATGACAGTACCTGAAACTAGTAAAACTGTTATTTAGGTAATAATCTCAGTTTTATTTAGTTTTAAGAAGCACGATGGTATTTGATACACATCTTTAATTAACATGACTGCAACTTAAACAGAATATGTCAAAATACTTCCAAAAGTAAAATATGAAGCCGTATGATTATAATTTTATTTTTGGGGAATTGCACATTTTTCAATTCGGCCATTTAAGATATTCTAAGCGTAGTTATTGTGTATATTACGGTATACATGACCGACCGACCAATCCCAGCTGGCTTTGCGCGAGCAGTGTGTATGTTCGGAAGAGCTCAGCTTGTAGTAATTTCTTGCATTTCATAGTAAGATACGTTGAAACAAACCGGCGATCACAATGAGAGATGTCACTGGGTACCTCAAACAGCAACAGAGCAAGAGCTCAACGCCAGAGATGGCAACAGAATGGCACACGTTGGAGGACCTTTACAATAAAAAGTAAGCAAATGTAGCCTGTAGCTTTGTAGCTTCTTCGTTAGCCGTTCTGGCTAGCGTTAGCTTTCTCATTGATAGAGGCATGCGCTGAGTCATGTAGCAAGCAGGCTACCTAATTTTGCTAAATCATAGACATTGGCTGGCCTTTGGCTTTAATTTTTCTAAACTGTGAATCCCAGTGACACATTTTCAGAATTATAACCCGGAATCGATCGTTAGTTGGCTTGTATCCGTATTGTTAAGTAGCTAGCTAACGCTTAATGACAGTAATACGGCCCATTGATACAATCGGAGTGCAGTGCTTCATTCCCGTTAGCTTAATAGCCAGCGAGCTATTTCTCTGATTGAAGCCGTCAGTTCACATAATAATTGATACCTGTATATTAAAGGTGCATTCAATGAATGTGTTTTGACTCGGCACGTTTCGTTTATTTGGCTGGCAGACGTCAGAAGCATTAAACCGCTTCATGTACACCCAGTCAGCTAGTGAGATGAAGTAGATTTCTTAGTTTAGATTTTTGGAAGTTCCTTGGACAATTTGTAATCATTGGTCGCAATCTGTATCTTGAAAAAAGGCAGGCAGTCCAGTGTACGGCGATTATATCATTCTTTGATCCCAGCTGCAGTCCTCAACACCATGTCAGGACACCTAGCTAAAACTGCAGTTAGCCTGTTAAACACGTAGCTATACAGTTTCTAGTAGTTTAAGGTTTGTATACAGTGTTAATGTTTTGCACTTTCTTTTTAAAATGTTTACGTTAAATGTTTTGAAAGTGTACTGTGTGTATCGTCCTTGGGAAAAAACCACAAAGCCAGAATATTTCTGCCAGATACTGTAACTACTTTACTGGATTATGTTCGAGCAGATTCAGTAGCCTATTCCTGTTTTTCTCTGATTCCAGATTGTGGCACCAGCTGACACTGAAGCTCACAGACTTTGTGCAGGACCCCTATTTTGCCTCAGACGATGGCCTCATCCAAGTGAGCCACCACCACCACCGCCATGACTTTTATAACATGGCGTCCATTTATGACAGCCGGATGTATTACTGAAAGTCAAGTACCTTGCTCAAGAGTAGAACAGCAATGTCCTACCTGGGAATCGAACCTGCAGCCTTTGCTGGTTTCAGCTGATTGCAAGCCCAGTTACTTGGCTATTGTACTACACTGCTAGCACCATAATGAGCCCAGAATAAGCAAGCTGCTCACATAGCATCTCATTTATACCAATCACCACTAACAGTTTTTATATTTTTGTACGCTATGTAACATTTGCTATGTTTACAGGTAAAGATGACATTTTCATTCTAAGCCTCCTGTTTTATTTTTCCTTGCAGCTTTATGAAAACTTCCTGAGTGACTTTGAGCACAGGTGAGATGACTCCTTAGCATTAACGATCTCAGGCTGTTTGTGAGTTTGTGGGTCGGTGTAACACAGGAAGTGCACAGATCTTTCACCCTCAACTGTCCTCCATGATATCAACCGGTGATGGGGGGGGGGGTTCAGTCAGCCGGGATTACAGATGAGTAGTTTTCCTCTGATATGTCTGTGCGCGTCTGAATTGTGAACTGAATTGCGATGAAAAGCAGCAGTTGACATCGGGTGCCTCGGAAGAAAGTACATTTGTTTGTGCTCTCCTGTATCTGCCACTAGTGAATGCAATGGGACATTGTAAATTTGAGGGAAGAGAGGCCATCATTTGCCATTTCGTCATCTTCCGCACTGCAACGCTGACACTTCCCTCTCCTTTTCCCTGGCAGAATCAACCCACTGTCCCTGGTGGAGATCATCCTTTTCGTCACCAGAAAGATGAAAGGTAAGAGCACAGAGGCTTCAGTTTTCATTCCGTACGTCAAGCCTTCCCCCCATCTTCTCAATTTCCCATTTACAGAATGTAACCAAAAGCCCCATAATTCACCAAAACGGGTACTTCCCCGAGTTTACACATCTCATGTTAATACTGACACACTTTCACCGTCTCTGTATGTGAGCTTCTAGAATGAAAATCAAACTGAATTTCTATCCCTCGTCTCCACAGAACCCACCACTGCCATAACCTTCCTTGAGAAAACAAAAGAAAAGGTATTTTCGCCTCCTGTAATTTCACCTGCGGTAATCCAGTACCACAGTGTATCGTACAAAGAGTGTTACACTAGCAGGATACACAAAGGCGCTCGTTAAATTGAGTTTTTGTGGTTAACGTGCCCATTTTTTTATAATAAAGGTGAAAAGCAGCGACGAAGCGGTCATTCTCTGCAAGACCTCCATCGGCAGCCTCAAGCTGGAAATAAACGACCTTCCTGCCACAAAGGTAATGCCAAAACATGATAAGAACAGCTGGTTCTGGTTTCCTACTTTTCGCGGATCCTTGCAAATCTCCCTTCATTTTTGGTCTGTCGCGCATCATTGCAGAAGCTGATCGAGGAGGTGGAGGAGATGCTGAACAACCTGCCCGGCGTCACCTCGGTGCACGGAAGATTCTACGACCTCTCCAGCAAGTACTACCGCATCATCGGGAACCACGCCTCGTACTACAAGGACGCACTGCGCTACCTGGGCTGTGTGGACGCGAAGGATCTGCCAGGTACCTGCGAACCCAGCGAAACGGAGGGGGGGTTAGGGTCGCTGTCGTTCTGGCCAGACCAAACACTATAAGAACACGCTGTTGTTCTGTCGTGACCAAACACTATAAGAACACGCTGTTGTTCTGGCCAGACCAAACACTATAAGAACACGCTGTCGTTCTGTTGAGACCAAACACTATAAGAACACGCTGTTGTTCTGGCCAGACCAAACACTACAAGAACACGCTGTCGTTCTGTCCAGAACAAACACTACAAGAACACGCTGTCGTTCTGTCCAGAACAAACACTACAAGAACACGCTGTCGTTCTGTCCAGAACAAACACTACAAGAACACGCTGTTGTTCTGGCCAGACCAAACACTACAAGAACACGCTGTTGTTCTGGCCAGACCAAACACTATAAGAACACGCTGTTGTTCTGGCCAGACCAAACACTATAAGAACACGCTGTCGTTCTGGCCAGACCAAACACTATAAGAACACGCTGTCGTTCTGGCCAGACCAAACACTACAAGAACACGCTGTCGTTCTGTCGAGACCAAACACTATAAGAGCATGCTGTTGTTCTGTCGAGACCAAACACTATAAGAACACGCTGTCGTTCTGTCGAGACCAAACACTATAAGAACACGCTGTCATTCTGTCTTGACCAAACACTATGAGCACATTTCCAGTTATGATCTGGCCCCTAAAGAGTCCTGCTGGCTCGGTGTTTTTATTTTAAAAAGTATATTGAAAGAATTGGATCCCCCAGCAACCCAATCTGACAATTTCTACAAATCTTCTGGTAAATGGACTGCATTTATATAGCACGTTTATCCAAAGCGCTTTACAACTGATGCCTCGATTCACCAGAGCAATTAGGGGTTAGGTGTCTAGCTCAGGAATACTTCGACAAGCCCAGGGTGGGGGAACGAACCG
Organism: Anguilla anguilla; assembly: GCF_013347855.1. Classification (NCBI taxonomy): domain Eukaryota; kingdom Metazoa; phylum Chordata; class Actinopteri; order Anguilliformes; family Anguillidae; genus Anguilla; species Anguilla anguilla. The sequence continues at coordinate 33,822,167 of NC_049216.1, read as the reverse complement.
GCAACCCTCCGACTGCCAGACAACCGCTCTTACCTCCTGAGATATGTCGCCCCTTCTCTGCTTCATACACATCCGAATAAAGCAAAAACTACAAAAGAAAGTTCCCATGGTCTAGCCTCCTTTAAAACATTACTGACCAACTTGCCTTAAAGGCTCTTTCCTGAATAAAGTGGAAATATAACGGAAAATTGTACTTTATCTTAAAGGTTTGTGTTTTTTCTTAAGATGGGTGCCAGTTTTATTTCAGCGCTGTTAAATTGCAAGCAATTATTTTTTTCATCATTTCCTCTTTTCGATTTGTGCTCGTTTATGAAAAATGCTTTTCCATTTCAGAGGCCGAGCAGCAGGAGAGAGCCTTCACTTTGGGGCTGGCCGGACTCCTGGGGGAAGGAGTGTACAACTTTGGAGAGCTGGTAAATTACACCGCGACTTGGTTGAAATATGGTTGCCTGTTAGCTACATCCTCTATCCCCCCTTTGGCCATGCTACAGTATTGCTAAGCAGTTTGCATAATACAAATGAGATTAGTCATTTAGCAGATGCTCTTATCCAGAGCGACTTACACAACTTTTTACATTTACATTGCATACATTTATACAGCTGGATATATACTGAAGCAATGCCAGTTAAGTACCTTGCTCAAGGGTGCAATGGCAGTGTCCCCTACCTGGGAATCGAACCTGTGACCCTTAGGTGACAAGATCAGCTTCTTACCCATTATACTACACTGCCGCCCGAAATAACTGCTCTATGCGGACACGAAGGACAGGCGTTCAGGATGTATTATATTACTTCAGATGCTAATTGCTGCTAGGCTGGTTTTTTTTTTTTTTTACTGCTAGCAAGCTAGCTGAACTTGGTGCGCTAATGTACATGTTCTGGAGCGGCAGGATAAATTGCTGCTATTCATTCAGTTATTGGTGTTGGTTAAGCATATGCATGGTTTAATGAACATGTTGCAGAGATAGGTGTGCGATTTAGCAAACACTTTGCATTTCCCTGCAGCTGATGCACCCAGTGCTGGAGTCTCTAAGGAACACAGACAAGCAGTGGCTGATTGACACCCTGTACGCCTTCAACGGGGGCAACGTGGAGAAGTTCCAGGCCTTTAAGACTGCGTGGGGCCAGCAGGTGAGAGAGACCGGTCCTTTACCTGTCAGTCATGGGGCCTACAGGTGAGAGAGACCTGTCCTTTACCTGTCAGTCATGGGGCCTACAGGTGAGAGAGACCTGTCCTTTACCTGTCAGTCATGGGGTCAGCAGGTGAGAGAGACCTGTCCTTTACCTGTCAGTCATAGGGCCTACAGGTGAGAGAGACCTGTCCTTTACCTGTCAGTCATGGGGCCTACAGGTGAGAGAGACCTGTCCTTTACCTGTCAGTCATGGGGCCTACAGGTGAGAGAGACCTGTCCTTTACCTGTCAGTCATGGGGCCTACAGGTGAGAGAGACCTGTCCTTTACCTGTCAGTCATGGGGCCTACAGGTGAGAGAGACCTGTCCTTTACCTGTCAGTCATGGGGCCTGCAGGTGAGAGAAACCTGTCCTTTACCTGTCAGTCATGGGGCCTACAGGTCAGAGAGACCTGTCCTTTACCTGTCAGTCATAGGGGCTGCAGGTGGGAGAGACCTGTCCTTTACCTGTCAGTCATGTGCCCAGCAGGTCAGAGAGACCTGTCCTTTACCTGTCAGTCATAGGGGCTGCAGGTGGGAGAGACCTGTCCTTTACCTGTCAGTCATGGGGTCAGCAGGTGAGAGAAACCTGTCCTTTACCTGTCAGTCATAGGGGCTGCAGGTGGGAGAGACCTGTCCTTTACCGGTCAGTCATGGGGCCTGCAGGTGGGAGAAACCTGTCCTTTACCTGTCAGTCATGTGCCCAGCAGGTCAGAGAAACCTGTCCTTTACCTGTCAGTCATGGGGCCTACAGGTGAGAGAGACCTGTCCTTTACCTGTCAGTCATAGAGGCTGCAGGTGGGAGAGACCTGTCCTTTACCTGTCAGTCATGGGCCCAGCAGGTCAGAGAAACCTGTCCTTTGCCTGTCAGTCATGGGGCCTGCAGGTGAGAGAGAAACCTGTCCTTTACCGGTCAGTCATGGGGCCTGCAGGTGAGAGAGAGACCTGTCCTTTACCTGTCAGTCATGGGGCCTGCAGGTGAGAGAGACCTGTCCTTTACCTGTCAGTCATGGACAGAGCACCAGCATTACTGCAGCCCTCAGTCCCATCAGCTCTGAAGAGGACCAGGCAGATCATCGCAGTCTCAGATGGGCTTATGGGATAGCGGCAGAGAGCTGGATAATGGGGCTTTTAAACACGAGTCAGCCGCACGCTGTCACTGATGTGATTGTCTCTCATACAGCGGGAGATTGAAAGTGCAGATAATCTATTTTCTCTCTCTCTCTCTCTCTCTCTGTTTTTCTCCCTCAGCCTGATTTGGCAGCACAGGAAGTCAAGCTAATGCAGAAAATCCAGCTGCTTTGTGTGATGGAGGTCAGTGGAGCTCTAACTTGGCGCTCGGTCTCAGTTTGGGTAAATATTTAAAGATGGCGGATACAAGCATAAACACGCACGTCTGATTACCTCCCATCCAGATGACGTTCACCCGTCCAGCCAATCACAGGCAGCTGACTTTCCACGAAATCGCCCAGAGTGCCAAAATCCCTGTGGATGAGGTGAGGATGCCGTCGTTAGCAAACGAGCAAATCTCTCTTCTTAAAATGATTTTTTAATAGATATTTGAATGATTTGTGCTATGCAGCATGTGAACCCTGACAGCAGGGTAAATTTCTGCATTAAAAATGATTTTTTATAAATTATATTCCTAATTTTGGTGCTACACAGAATGAGAACCACTACGTGGTGTGTTCACTTCTCACCGTGTGTCCTTGTTCCTCCTCCCCTCTAGGTGGAGCTGTTGGTGATGAAGGCGCTGTCCGTCGGACTGATCAAGGGGAACATCGATGAGGTGGATCAGAGAGTGCAGATGACCTGGGTGCAGCCCAGAGTGCTGGACCTGCAGCAGGTAAAATCTCGGACATCCTGGAGGACCACGTCATCGTGTTATTCCCCCCCCCACACTGAAGCCCAGGGTTCCCAGAGTCCTCTTCCTGCAGACCAGAGGGCCTGTATCAGAAAGCAGGATTACTGAGTTAGCTGGATAACTGCGCAGAGTAAAACCCAAAATGGCTCTTTTCACTTCAGTCCATGTTCCAGATTTGGGAGGGGTCCAGGTTTTACTCCGTGCAGTAATCCTGCTTCATGATACAGGCCCCAGATTCTGCTGTAAAATACTCAGATGAACCATTATCCACGTTCTATTTATAAAGCAGTAAATGCATTGGATGCATTCTGTATGAGCAAAGCAGATGCTTTGTTATTTAACCTTTATTTAACCAGTTAAAAGTGATTGAGAACAAATTCTCATTTACAACACTGACCTGGCCAAGAAGGCATGCTTCAATCAAAACATACAAACATAACATTTGTTAATGTATTGTTATTTATTGTTCTGTCAGTAGTGGGTAGCATGGCAATACTGCACAGATGCAGAACTGGAAGTGGTTATAGTTTTTCTGACGCATCTGACTAATACTATTATGACTATTAATTACCTATTTTTAAAACCACTTTCACTGTAATTTTTACTTTGTCTATTTTATCAATTTTCCTTCCAGTCTTTGAGACACATTTGATTATTTTGTACCTTAGCTTGTTGTTAAAGACCTTTTGGTTTGCACAGCTTGGTGTAGCAGTGTTAGCTCTTTGACCTTTGACCCTTGACCCTGTGTGTGGTGGTTTCAGATTAAGAGCATGAAGGAGCGGCTGGACCTGTGGTGTGGCGATGTGAAGAACATGGCCATGCTGGTGGAGCAGCAGGCCCACGACGTCCTCACCTAAAACTGCACCCCCCCCCCCCCCCCCGGCCGTGTGCCCGTCCTGTTCTAACGTGGGTCCTGCGGATCCAAACCCCACCCCCAGGAGGGTTTTCCCCATTTTCCCATATTGTGACTGTAAGAGGTATATAACTGCTACACCCAACTCCAGGTATATCAACAACAACAAAACAAATGAGGCCTCTTATGTATTCAGTTTTATATGTAACGTTGGGTGCCATGTGCTGTTGGACTTTTTTTTTTTTTTTTTTTTTTAATACCACTTTAAAAACTAAGTTTTGGACCATGTATCCCCACCCCCTACATTTATGGGATTTCTTTTTTTTTTGGGCCTGTTAAAATTGACTTACTGTTACTGTTTGTCAACACATAATATACCTAGGATGCTTTTTATACCAAACGAAGTCGAAGTTAGCACCACCTTTACTAGTTCATAGAAACTGAACATTTGTTTCCAGACTGAATAAAGGAAGCCCATTCTCTTGTATCATACGTCATCTTCGTGACCTTTGCTTCTCACCCATATTTCCTTTAAAAGTGTCCAAATCGGCAAACTTGCCTACTATTGAGTATAAGTTGAGGGGACAGGATGAAAAAGTTAAGTAGGTGAAATTTTCTCTAGACGTACTTAAATGTCCCCGGACGATGTGCCTACTTCCGAGGATTTGCTGAGTGTATTTGGGAGCGCATCTTTCAGGAAGTAAACCATGCGTTTTAGGAGGTCCCACAGCAGAAATGCATGCATTGACCATGACCACACTGGCGATGAGAATTGGCAACGTGAAATTGGGGAGAAAGTGGAGAAGAAGAAAAAAAGCAGAGGCTTGAGCCAGCAGGAATGCTGGGAAGCAAAGCAGCAGCTGTGGAGGAGTAGGATTAACTAACATACCCTAATATCAGAAGAACTGGTGTGTGTGACACAGGAGGAATCGCTCTGCAAAATAATATTTTTTTTAGATGGGAAGCATGGACCTGATATTTAACTCGCTCATTTAACAGGCTGAAGATTTTCCACTAGGGGGAGCTATTAGCACTCAAGTAGCTGAAATTGGAGGTGCTACGTAAGAGTGGTGCTTCGCATCAGTGACACTGTACTCGTTTAAAAATGGTTTTTAAAAAAATACAAAAACAGGAAACAGAGGGGGAGGGAAAAAATAGGCAGACTATCACAAACTCATCTGAACTGGACGAAAAATTGTTAGGGCAGAAAATGCTCCGTGGGCTTTATGACCATTGTTTTTACTCCAACAGTGAGTCTCCCACATGTACACACAGTCACAGATGGAACCTTCCGGAAAAACCCTGGAGAAAAACAGGATGCTGAATCATTAACGCTCTTCTCGCTCCACCTGGCACCTCCCAAGCCTAACGGGACTGCTTTATCGCCATAGTATTATCACCAAGGGAAGCAATGAAAGAGGAAGCTGTGCAACAGGCGATAACGACGCGCGGATGTGTCGCTAGCAACGATTAGTGATGGTCGCTGGGTGTGCTCTTCGACTGCATCTGTCGCCATACCCCACCGTAAAATTGTCCTTGGAGATAGGGCCACGGTTATAACTCAATAAAAAAACGTAAATATCAGTTTCTGTACATTTCTGCAGTGGTTACACGCGTGATAGAAAATTTATCCAGCCGGAAATATTTACAGTAATTATTTGAAGAATATTTGGGTAATTTCCAAGTGTATGGATGCATAATTACGTCATTTACGGTTCTGACTTTAGCTGCCTCTACAGCAACAAATCTGTTTTCTGTATTTTTTTTTTATCAGTTTATTTTTTTCCTCAGAATTAACATCAGAGTCCAAGTGTGTAGTTCATTGACTTACCCATAGTTCACCGCCCGTACACTGGTTCTGCGGAAGTACATTGCGCAATCCATTCGCGCAGTCAAAGAGCCAAAACGACTGTTAAACGAGAATAACGACTAACAATTCCAATCTTATTCCGAATGTAAAACGTCAGCAAGCTCGTGCAGCTGCTCGGGAAAAGGAGTTATTGTGATATCAATCATTGTAGAGGTGACATCTTCTGACGATGCTGCCAAGTACATTTAAGAGAAATATCCTCATTCCAGACATCTTGTCAGCACAAATGATTTTTGTAATTATTCCCTGTAGACTTCAAAGTATAAACTTGCTCCCCACTCTATTTGAGACCTAGTTACGTAGGCGTTAGAGGTTCTGTTCAATCAAACCTGCTTAACACCAGGAATTGTGGGTCATTCCGATCCAATAAGTTAATGCCATTATACAGTTGATCCTTGAGAAAAAAAATTATAAACACAATCCCCACCCCCTGCCTTGAGTACATTAATATTACGTAAATTAAATTAATTTTTATGACTCCCACTCAACTGTGTAATTCTTCGGCTTGCTATTAGCAACCAAATAATTGATGAGAATTGTGTGTTTTCAAAAGTACATCTCAAAAATGGCCCAGTGGCTGGAAAAGTCAAGTCAAACAGATTTTTTTCTCTTTGCACGTCCAGTACCTCCCTGGCTTGGTCCCATGTAGCACTAATCTGTATAGGAGAAGCAGGACCCCAGCCTAGTGTGTACATAGTGCAGAGAGAAAGACATCAAACACAACAAACGAAAGGAGAGGTGGCACCTGGATGAACCTCACACAGGTGGAGCCTACCTGCAGCCTGCCTCTGAAAGGTGGTCTGCCTGGTCAGCTCCAGCTCACCGTTTTGGAAAGCCAGCTCCACAGTCTTCAGCGCCTTCAGCAGTTTTTTATTTTTTAAAAGCAAAACAAGTGGCACCCGTACCCTCCTCTAAGCTGTGGGGTGAAGGGATGGCATCGGCAAGTCCTTCTCAGCGTGGTTAATGGTTGAAATTATCCTGTGTATGCAGTATTATATGAATGCACAGGTATCCCTACATCTCAGTCCCGGTTGCTTACTGCTTCATTGACTTCCCTTAATTGAATCCCACCAGCTGACCAAACTCACCTGTCCTCGTTAGGACCAACCAAACGCCCAACCTTCTTTCATGGTTTGGCACATTTAACACACCCCCCAATCCTCCCCCCTCATCACCTGGAGCTCTGTTTTAGGCAATCAAAGGGGTAGCCCCACCTTCTGTGGAACTGTTAGCCCTCCTCAATATCTCAATAGCAGGGGTCAGAAGAAAACTAAACAAAACCCAAAATGAATGTGTGTGTGTGTGTGTTCTCCACCTGTAACACTACCAAATTCATATTCACTGTGATTAATATTTATAAAACCCAAAATGAATGTGTGTGTGTGTGTGTCTTCTCCACCTGTAACACTACCAAATTCATATTCACTGTGATTCATATTTATAAAACCCAAAATGAATGTGTGTGTGTGTGTGTCTTCACCTGTAACACTACCAAATTCATATTAACTGTGATTAATATTTATTCAATAGGGGCACCCACTTGATCTGGGAATACTGAAGTGGAGGCAAGCATGCACCAACACCCATTTGCTCAGCAGATACATGTATGCATGGGGGTGTTCTGGGCTGCAGATGCCAGTTGCCATTGGCCTCCATTGTATAAACAAAGTGCAGGTGGTCATTTGTTTAGAATATCAGTGCACTGAGCAGACCAGGCTTGGCAGTCACTTAGCAAGGTAAAAGTGCTGCAGTTACTTCAACTAAAAAAGGCAGTGAGTGAGGGTTGTGGGAACCCCTGCTACAACATACATTGCAATAATTCCAGAAATGACTGCTGTTTTTTTTGTTTTGTTTTGTTTTGTTTTCAAGGTGGACATTTATTGACAAAGTTGAAGAGCTTCTGGGAAGCATGCATGGTCAGAGTACAGTCATTTCTTTGGAAAAGGTGTGATTTTGTGAGGCAGGACGGAGTCTCTGGGTCGACATGGCGTGTCAACGTCGCTCTGGGTCGCTTCACCGTTTCTTGTAGTCCTCCAGGTGGGCCAGGATCCAGCCGGATGGCACCAGAATGACAGTGAACATGGCGAGCATCCCAATGGCCTGCTCCTGCAAACAGTACACAAAGAGTACCTTTAGCAAACAGGTATTTCAGCTATTAAATGTGTATATACACAGACAGGTGACAAATTAAAGGAAAAACCAACATAAAGTGTCTTAGTGTTGGGCCACCATGAGCCACCAAAACAGCTTCAGTGCACCTTGGCATGAATTCTACAAGTCTCTGGAACTCTACTGGAGGGATGGAACACCATTCTTCCAAAAGATATTCCCTCATTTTGTCTTTTGATGATGATGGTGGAGAGCGTTGTCTTAACACGTCTGTACAAAATCTCCCATAGGTGTTCAACTGGCTTGAGACCTGGTGACTGTGAAGGCCATAGCATATAATTCACATCATTTTTAGATTCATCAAACCATTGAGCGACTACCCATGCCCTGTGGGTGAGGGCACTGTCATCCTGGAAGAGACCACTCCCATCAGGATAGAAATGCTTCATCATAGGATAAAGGTGATCCACTCAGAATAACTTTGTATTGATTGTACTGACCCTTTCCTCTAAGGGGACAAGTGGACCCAAACCATGCCCCTCACAGCATAACAGAGACCACAGCTGAGCTCAGAGGAAGGCCTTTCATATTTGGCAGGCATGCAGTCCATGGGCACCCAATCGACCGGCGGGGAGTTGCCAGATCAAATCCAGAATGACTGAACCCAGCCGTAACCTGGGCAACGCAATGGCCAATTGCGCGACGCCCTATGGAGTTACTGACCACAGTCGGCCCTGGCACGGTAGGACTCATCCATGCAGCACAGTGTGGTGCCAAACCAAAATAGCCTCCCAGCAGCCCCTGGGGCACAGCTACACATATTGTGAGGTAAGTTAATAGGACACCATTTTGTAATAAAAAAATACTATCTACATTTTGGCAGTATGAAATGTACCTGATTGCAAACAAGTATGCTCCACAGAATTACACATTTTTACACTCAAACGTGCTCTACATTCTTAAAATCAGCATACATTATACACTACTAGGATACTTATCATACATGTTCTCAGTAACACCTACTCCCACTTTACAATACACACGCGCATACTCGTCCTCAACATAAGCACACTTAAAGAAACTCCAAAATATTAATATACATATAAACATACTCCACTTTTTTCGCTCAATATTGTAACTGAGCTTCATCACGCAGCTTGATAATTCTTTTTTTTAAAAACATGATGATGATGCGCATGGGCAGAGATGCCAAATAAGGTAAACCTGGTATTTTCACTGGAACTCACAAAGAAACCACTTATAATTAAGCGGCACCTTTCAGCCAAGATATATCACTTGATAGTGCCCTCAGTAATATTTTATTAGGTAAAGAGGTGCGGAAGCTGAGCTGTTCTATTTCCTATATAGGTCTGTACGTGAACGACGTTAAAGGGTCAATGGCGACGGTTGACTTCAGTATGGCGTCAGTAATATTACAAACTTTAACAAAACAAACCGTGAAATTGACAGTTATCCCAATTAATCGATACGATTACATTTCTAGATGCGTGATCTATGACGTCGAATATAATTTGTCTTGTAAATAAAGGACAAATCATTCACAGTAAATTCTGCCATGCAATTTCAGTTTTGAATAGATGACGAACCCGTTATTTAAATTAGAACATTAGAACCCCTAATACATTAAAAAGCAGTGCGTAGTACTCTCCAACGCCCTCGCCTTTGGAGAGCACAGAAATGCGCAACGCTTCGCGGCGCTCGCCCAAGAAGGCTGTGGCAATGTCCAACTTACCCCTGCAGTCAGAGGGTGCTTGGCAGGCTTCGCCGAAACGTTGGCTTTCGGAATGATGTGGGGTCGCAGCGTGGTTCTGAGGAAATTGAAGGAACGATTCAAGCCCGACATGATTATGTCCTTGGCCCTATCTAGCTCTGAAGGCAAAACCTATGAGTGAGGAATGAGCGCGCGGGTTCCAGTGTAGCTGGTGAACTTGTTGGTGTGCCCTTCAAAAACTACCAGCGCGTCATACTTATGATACTCCGCCAAATGTGATATAAGGTCACCATAAACTCGTGACACTGTATTCCAATCTAGAGCGGCTAAAATTGCCTCGAGCGTTTTAATTGGTCGGCTTCGCAAAAGCCGCACCTTCAGACAACAGAGACGTGCCTGCCGCGCAGTTACACTTTCTGTTATGTGCGACCTGTTGTATCAGCCTAAATTCCTCCGCTTGTGAAAAATTGTTATCAGTCAATTGAGAACGAACTATTTTATATGAGAAACACCGTTTATAAGGATGACATACTTTTGTTCAATTCTTGTTCACATAACTAAGCGTATTCGGGTTAGCAGGTGTCTGTGTTGCATTTCGCCGCATGTTGACTAAATGTCAGATGTCGATGAGATTCCTTTTGACGTTTTAAATTATTTGGAAAACAACTGAATATTTTCTATTCGTGTTAGACGTGTTTTATGTTTGCGTGTTTGTGTTGCTGTTGGTGTTTGTTAGCTTATGACGCTATCCTCAGATCATTTTGATGGCTATCTAAGGGTCCCGTATCTCTTATAAATGTATAGTAGGCTATAGTGGTGATATTATATTCAAATATACAATAAGGCGTTATTAATACAAACAGTTATACGTAGTCATGTGATAATGCAGGACATAGGGAATGCAATATTGAAACCAGAGACGACGAATGTGAATGTCGCTGGGAGAACTAGAGAGCGCGTATTTTCCGTGTTTAGGACCTTCGGAACAACGCGCCTCGCGCGTAACATTAAAAATCGTTCGTTAGACTATGAAAATACTGCTGGCTCTGAGTTCTGGGGAAATCCTGCGGCAGGCGGACTGCATTCCAAGCCCGCATTTGGCACCGGCTCATTTCAAGAGCAACGATAAGGGAGTGAACAGTGAAATATTTCACCGAGCAGTCCCTCCATATCTAGCAGTGAAAACCTAAAATTATTAGGTTTCGTAGTGAAGTGGAAAATGGGGAACCGGGTTTATTTTCAGGTTAGAATTAGCCTACAGGCGGGAGGTGCCGTCGCGTTCTTGCAAAAGGTATGCTGTGGTCCCTACGTGCCTATTAATAGGTAATATATAAACCGTACGCTCAGTAAGTCGCACAGTACAAGGTTGGCTAACTTTACATTTATACTCTCTGATGAATTACGTTATCCACGGGGGCTTACATACCCTATGTTTTATATATTAACAGTAAATAGTCACGTTTATTTAGTGATAGTTTGATAGATGACCGAGTGGGCGCTGTTATTCTGTCTGGAATAGAGAGGGGCTTCTGCCTCGCCGCAAAGTCCAAGCTAGACGGTGCTGAACAGCTGCAGTGACGCTGTCGGAATGATTCTGCAGGAGCTGGTGGGTCACACGAGGACAACGCGGCGCGTGGCGCGTCAAGGCTGCGAAAGTCATTTCGTTGAACCCGACTGAAAAATTTATGTTTTTGCTTTTTTTTTTTTAAAGCTCCAGGAAGGAGTTTCGACATTACAGTCTCCCGTGCAGTCTTCCTTTACAAACCGGGCAAATCTCATCATGCGAGACGCTCGATTAAAGACGTTCAATAATAAAATCCAACCACAGTTGAACGCCCAGAATTTTAACATGTTAATTTTCCTTAATTATGTGCTTTTCGTGTTTAGATGCAATATTTACCATCTTAGGTCTTACGTCACATTATGTCAAAAATACGGCGGTACGCGGAGCACTGCAAAAAGGTCCCAGGTTCTGTGTGGAATTAGCATGTTCTCGTATCCGCGTGGGTACTCTGTGTACTCTGGTCCCTCCCGTAGGCGAATTGGGGGGGGGGGGGGTCTCCCGTCAAATAATGGTTGTCATCAATAGCAATAGCATGAAGTAAAAAGTGACAGAACATAATTATCACTAATTTGATTGTTTGGCAGGATGTTGTACGTTAACTAATTATTTAGTTTAATTTGTAGTTTAATCCTTACATTTGTAAAAACTCATGCTGCTATCAGTAGCGACCGTCACGATGTTAATTTTTTATTTTATTTTATTTTTTTTCTGAAATTGCCATTGATTTCCGTCAAACTCACCGATGCAAAAAGATCATTACTGCCTTGCAGCACTCTTCACTAAGCCCAACACAACATGCCCTACTTTAGCTCTTTCCTTTTCTGCAGACAAAAAGATATTCCGGGCTGACAGTCCAGTAATCATTTTCATTTCGTGTAGCTCAGCACGACCTACAAACAGTAATTACCAAGACAGGGCATTCACGGCCCCTTATCTCGGCCCCATTCAGTTCATTTTCCTTTTCCCCCCACAATAGATCTAATTTGGGGCAGGGTAATTTTTTTCTGTATTTAATATATGTGATTATATTTCATGAATAAACTTTACAAACAAGATATTCTTCCTTTAACCGTATTGGCAAACCTGTGTCCCCTTTGTAACGGTTTCATGTTCATAGAGGAGGGATTTTATTGAAGAAAAATACGTTCATTTTCAGACGCAGTTGTTCGTTAAAAAGACAGCAGAAATTGTTTTTATATAACCCATTACTAACCCATGAAAACAGGCCTACAATACCGAAGTGCGATTTAATACAGCAGCAGCTCATGGTGTGGCCATGAGAGGTCGCTGCAGAGTAAATAATAATCTTTTTGGAATACAATGGACTTCAGCTCAAAACGGCAGCAGCTCATCAGAACACTGCATTCAATAATAATGTTGTTTCATATATACAGGGGATGTGCTGTTCCCCGGACCATGCGGCACCAAATGGACGCACCAAGAACAGAAATAAATACGCCATTTTAAAGCAAAAAATAGGCAACAAAAAAAAAATTGTTCTCAACATTTTGGAAGATACAAAGATACAGATTCCCCCTCCACAACTGAAAATATTCCCAACAGTCAAACTGGAATAAGAGTTTTACTTGCGTGCTTATATGACATTTGACTGTATTTCGAGAGACAATTCCTAACTTTGCCAGTAGGTGGTAGTAGGGGAGCTTCGGCGTTCCTCTCCAGAGTTTCCGCCAGATTCCTCGCTTGCTAATGGGCAAGTTGCACAACCTTGGCCTGTAGGAGGTAATGGGAGGTAATGATGTAGACATTTCAGATAAAGTTCAAGAGTTTATTCTGTTTCCAAAGATGGTGTTTTATGCTCAGGAAAAAAAAAACATCCTGGCTAAATTTGGCTGAGGAAGCTGAAGAGTTCTTCGTGCATGACAGACTTACACAGACAAAGGAACAGATTATAGACACCAGAGGCCAGCGGATGAATTAACAGTTTCATTCAGTGAATTGCTTCAACAAAGCGGCATATGATCATCTCTCCTTATGCTTTTTAAAAATCAGCATTTGTAATTTTATCTTACGTAACTTAGATTTTCATTATGTAACATTTCTTACAGTATGGTACAAGCAAGCTGAAGGGTTTCCCCATTTTGCCAAATTCATAAGAAAATGCATTTACCTAGAATATTTCATAAAACATGCCCTCTGCCAATTGTTAGTTTAGTCTGTTGTTATCTATTCAATAAACTAAGTCTTAGATTACAAAGACAAAACATTGCAAAAACATTTTCAGATCTAAGACAGTTATAATAATGTATATATGCTGAATAGCCGAAAACAAATATGAAAAAAAATAATAATTACCCGTTCACAGGAGGGCGGCAAACCCGTGACACAAACGCTGAAGATAACAACAAGTCACAGAACTTGAGTGGAGAAAGACTGGATCTCACCACACCGTTAAACCCACAGAAAAAAGAACACGAGTAGAGAAAGCATCTCACCACACTGCCAAGCCCACAGGACACAGAGCTTGGGTGGAGATGAACACTGTTCAGTCCCAGAGGATTCTGGGATAGGTGCCAAACCCAGCAGGATCAAAAGTTGGTGCAGGATCTGGCTATTTTAATGCTTGGGTCCGGGGTCAGTTTCTCTGGTCCTGGAAAGCTGGTGGATATGCTGTTTAATAAATTCATTTTTAAAATTTATTTATTTATTTATTTATTTATATTGCTGCAAGGCTTAGGCATCTCAATTCAGTCCTGAAGTTTTGTGTGCTTGCTTATTTTCGTTAAAGCCAATCCCTTTTTCAATAAAACCTCTGCAAGAGATGATTCCCCTTCTTACCGCGGGAGGAAAATATAGGTCTTAATTAAAAGACATTGCAAGATCACAAATATACTATTAGAATGTGCTTAACTGAACATTCTAATGCTGAAGTAACAATCGCTACTAGAAATGGAAAGAAACACCAACTTCAGATTTTTTGGAAAAACGTTTTTAAAAAAAAACCCTACTCTTCAAATGGTTAAGTTTGTTACATTGCATGAGTTGCAATTATGGTTGGAGTGAAACCATGCATTCACAGGGGAATAACAGTTACAAGAGTAGCCTCCACAGAATCTCTCCTATTGGCGATCTATATTGCCCCGTGGCCGCTAGGATTCCTGTGACGGAAGAGCGCCGTAACGCTCTCAACTTAGTGACGGGATATACTTATTCAACAGAAAGAACGCGGAGGCTGTCAGAGTTGCTATGGGACTTGCGCGCGCAGGAACATATTTACACTGTTATGCATCTGTGATGTTGTTGTGAAAACCACACGCCAGTCTGTTACGTTATCTCGTTCATTGTAAAGCATTACTAACCTACTTCTTAACCAGCAGAGTTATAGATTGTGAACTATGAGCGGTGGATTCAGCAAGTGCCGCTCGGTGCTGATCACCGGGGCGAACCGGGGCCTCGGACTCCAAATGGTGAAAGACCTGGTGAAAAGTAATGAGAGGCCGCACAGAGTAATCGCGACTGCCCGCAAGCCAGCGGATGCGAAGGTAGCGAATGTTTCCGTATATGCATCGGGACATTATGTCACACATTGATAATCGCTAACAGTTTTCTTATTTGACTGTGTTTCGGTATTTGAAAACTATTTAAATTACTTATTCTGTGGGAATTTCTCCAACAGCACACTCTACTACTATTCTAGCCTGTTACAAGGTAAAGCGCGTAGTAGGTTATATAAATCTGGGGGAGACGGTTGTTGGTAAGGTACAATTTGTGTGCATAGCATTTCTATGATAAATAGAGAAACAGTCAACTTGAAAAATGCGTTGGTTCAAAAGGTGTTTCGCTAGAGCAGTGATAACCAACCCTGTTCCTGGAAATCTACCGTCCTGTGGGTTTTCATTTCAGCCCAAATATTGGCATAGCTGACTACTGGTTAGCAGCTCTGCAAGATCTCTAGCTGTTGAACGAGGTGTGCTTTGCTAGGGTTGGAGTGAAAACCTGCAGGACGGGACAGTATATCTCCACAGGATCCGGGTTGGTTACCCCTGAGCTAGTGTCTCTTCGTTTTTGGAAGAGATGCGTCGTAAAGGCAAGGTTTTTTTCCTTTCTTTCTTTATTATTATTGTTTTATAAATGTAGGATTTGCAAGATTTGGCCGGAAGTCATTCGTGTGTACACATTATTACCCTTGGTAAGTTAATTTCCTCTGAATTTATTTTTCTTCAAAAAAATATTAATTTCACCAGCAGATGGCGAGAGTAACATATTAAAAATGAATTCCAAGGGACTGCGGTGCTTATATGGGAAATTGTTTTTGTTTTACGGTGTGCCACGCTCATATCCCTGCAATGAGAGGCTATTGTTCAGACAATAACGGACAATATATCAGATTAATTTAGAATATATTACTCTGTAATTAATCCGATTTTATTATTTTTATTAAGTTTCAGTTTGTTTTTGGCGTCCTTTTCATGCTAAGGAGATATTTGTTCGTATTTATAATTATAGCACACGCATGGCTGTGTTTTTTTGTTGTTGTTGTTGTGTATTTAGTTAGCAATGGATTGAATAACTTTTCCTTCTCTCTCAAGACGTGACTAGCCAGGCCAGCATAGACACCGCCATACAGGAAGTGACATCATTGGTGGGAAACGAGGGTCTGAATTGCCTGATTAATAATGCTGCTATCAACATATCGTCGGACCTTGGGAGGGTCAGTGCCAGCGATATGATGAAGAACTTTGAAAGCAACGCTGTGTCCCCACTAATGGTCACCAAGGTACGTGGATGAGTTTGGCATTTCTGTGTAAATGCGTAAAAGTTCAAACTCAAACTCAAAGCTAGCTGCAAACGCTCTGCTGCAACCTGTTCCCACTCCACAGGCTCTGTAGCCACACCCACCCCGTCCAACACAGAAGAGCATCACGCCCAGAAACGTCCCAAACAGGTTTTAAAAGAATAAATATAGGCAGAAGTTTCAGCAAATGTGCGTAAAACAGAGACTGCCGTTCCATAATAGATATGACTGAACAGGGTTATTGTCTTATATTTTGAAGGGTAAACATCTTGAATATTAGGCATATTAAAGCTGTTAAACTCTGCAGTCACCTCTCCTCGGTTTTGATTTTAAAGTGATTTTGAAATGAAAGCAAAAACCAGCAGCCCCTTTGGGGCCTTCCAGCCAGCCAATGGCTGTGCCAGGTCTCGATCACATGACGGTCTCGGCGGCAGTGCATCAGCTGTGCTGCGTTGACCCTGCGTGTTCTGTGACGCAGGCCTTCCTGCCGTTGTTAAGGGCAGCCGTTGCCCGGAGCGACGGCATGGGCATCCACAGGGCCGCGGTGGTGAACATGTCCTCCGTCCTGGGCTCCATCCAGCTCCACTGGGGCCCCGGGGCCGCGTTCAGGAGCTACGCCTACAGGACCTCCAAGGTAAGCTCACTGCTCGTGGTGCAGGAGGGCTGCGTCCATTTCTGGATTCCACGTATGCCGTCCTTTAAATAAGCCCAAGTCTTATTTACGTGGTCTGACATTTTAGTTATTTCATAAGCTCGTGGATGACAATGGCCTGTGCATAACTGCATATACATACAACCTTTAGATACTATCTAGTCTGTAGGTAATCAGAGCACTCATATAGGCAGGAAAATGGTGAGCATTGTTGGGCTGAATGGCCTGTTCTCATCATTATGTTATGTTATAACCTCACTTGCTTGTTTTTTTTGGGGGGGTTCAGGCCAGCTTTTTGCCCAGTTTTCCTTCCGTTTCTCTGTAAAGTGTCTTTTTGACAGTTCTCTGCAAAAAATGTTTTTTTTTTTTATTTAAATAGAATTGAAAGTTGTATTTATATATGAAATGCTTTACTGTTAATTAAATGAGAAGCACCAACTAGCGTTGGCGTATTCACCCAATGACGTAATTGTGCCATGAAGCAAGAAGCATGTGAGACTCATTAGTGTGGCTGTCAAAGCATTTAAAATTTGACCTCCCCCCCTCCTGTCCTTGTGTCTTTGCACCATCTGGCCACAGGCGGCGCTGAACATGGTGACCAGGTGCCTGGCCGTCGACCTGGAGCCCGAAGGAATCCTGTGCATGGCGCTCCACCCGGGATGGGTGCGCACGGACATGGGCGGGCCCATGGTGAGCTTTTGGGGTTTTTAGTGTCGCTGTCTGTAAAACGCTCCCACTCTCTCTCCACAGGGCTCTGGAGTGAAATTGGCCTCCAGGCCGAAAGGAAGGGCGTTAAAACTGTAGGCCAGCGCACGTTACAAATCTTTAGTCATAAAACCGTACCAGCACCATGAGGCCTGTATAGGCAGGGGCCCCTGGATTCCTCATAGCGCTGGTACGGTTTTGGCTGTGGGCCTACTTCTTCTGGATTTAATCGGTGGTTTGTATCAGGGTCATTGTTCACGTGATGAGAAATTGATTATTCACGCTTATTGACCGGTTGTTTTCTTCCATCACCATCTTTTGTTCTGTCATGCCACATCAGTTCCACCGATGAGTGGCAATGTAGCATGGCGGCCAGGGAGCTGTGTTTATTATGCAGAGGTTGCAGGTTTGATTCCAAAGTGGGGCACAGCCAGTATACCCTTGATCAAGGCCCTGAACCCAAATTGATCCTGTACATATATGCAGCTGTCCGAGTTCAAACCATGTGAAACGTAAGCTGTGTAAGACCGTCTATTTAAGACCTGAGCGTGTCTGAGAGATATGTATAATTTCAGACAGGTGGACATTTAGCAAGCTTGGACATTAAATGGAGTAACCCCCAACCCTAAAGTTAAGTCAACTAAGTAAATTCAATTTGTGGACTGAAAAAATGGACATAATGTTGGATGAGTAGTTTGCAAATGACAAAATGAGCCAAAGCTCAACTCAACTGAAAGCGAAGTGTCCCCCAAGCGTGGTCGGATATTGCTTTAGTATTTCAGCGAGCTGGAACTATGAGATGGCCTTCAACCTTTGTGTGTGTGTGTGTGTGTGTGTGTGTGTGTCGGGTGATTTTTTGTGCGTGTGTCTCGGGTGATTCTGTGTGTGTGTGTGTGTGTGTGTGTCTGTGTGCGCGCGTGTGTGTCGGGTGATTTTGTGCGTGTGTGTCTCGGGTGATTCTGTGTGTGTGTGTGTCTGTGTGCGCGCGTGTGTGTCGGGTGATTGTGTATGCGCGTGTGCGTGCGTTGCCCCTGCAGGCTGATATGAGTGTGGAGGAGAGCAGCTCAGCAGTGCTGTCCGTCATTGCTGGATTATCTGAGAAGGACCACGGACAATTCAGGGACTACATGGGCCAAACCCTGCCGTGGTGAAGACTCTGCTGGGACTACTTTAAAATACGCCAAATACTAAATAAAACGCTAAATATCTCGGCATCAGTAGGAAATTAAAGAGTCTTTTTTAAATCGTACACAGTATTGTAGTACTGTGCATTTCTGCTTTTAGTTTCAAGTGGACCATCAACATTTGACAACCTCACGGCTGCTTAGCAACGTGTAGGGAAAAAAAAAAAGTGTGTTCTGCTGCATCTGAACAGGGAACCAATTAACGATCCTGTGCACTTTAACTAGGTTTTATTCATAAGACATATTTTTCCAAAAAAAAAAAAAAACAACCAACTGGAAATAAACCAAAAAAAAAAACAAACAAAACTCAATCCTTAATGTTTGTTTTTAGGAGTTGGGCAGGAGGGAAGGTTCTGGTGGCTTTGACAGTGGGGAACAGACTGGGCTCCAGGAGCCAAAGTGTCTCGGTCAGTTTGGAAAGTGCGTGAGAGATTTGGGGGGGGGGGGGGGGGGGGGGGGGGGGGGTTTGTACCGAAACTGGACCAGCTCCTGTACGTGTGACGCTAACTGCTAACCCAGGCTAAGGCTGGCCCACCTCTTCTGATGTGAGGGCAGGGGAGACGTTGTCAAGGGCTCCCATTTCTGGAAAAAAAAACACAAAGTTATAAGAACAAGAACGTAAGAGGGGGTTGCTGGGTGGCTCATCCTGTTAAGGCACTGTTCCAGGGCACGGATGGACCCCATGGTCTAGTAACTATTAAGGTGCTATTCTAGTGCATGGATGGGGCCGATGGTCTGATACTGTATCTTAAGACACTGTTCCACTGTGTGAATGGGCCCCATGGTCTGGTATTTAGTCTGGACTGGTAGTCTCTGCCTATTTAATAGACACAAAAGACAACTGTAGCCCTAACTTCTGATCGTGACTACCCGCTGCACTTTATTATCATTTCTAAAGCAAGTGCTCTACAGATGATTTAAGTCATATGGCATTAACAGCCTGGCCACGAAAACCACCGTT
Organism: Anguilla anguilla; assembly: GCF_013347855.1. NCBI lineage: Eukaryota > Metazoa > Chordata > Actinopteri > Anguilliformes > Anguillidae > Anguilla > Anguilla anguilla. The sequence continues at coordinate 33,802,751 of NC_049216.1, read as the reverse complement.
TGATTGATTTATCGATTGATTTGTTTGGCAAGCCTCACCTTTCAGCTTCAGGTAAGACAGGAAGTCGATGATGGTGTGTATTACATTCTCATCCGCTATTCTCAGGGCACCTGTGTAAATGGACAGGACGTGTGTGTTAATGGATTTGGAGAAATGGAAAGCATGTTATACACACTAAAGCTCTCACACACTGGACTCACACATACTGTCCCAACCCTCTCTGGTCAAAAGGAGCTGCTCCACAGTGCCGGGGGGGGGGGGGTTAAATGTTTTTTATTTTTAGGTTATATTTTTAAGGGACTTAGAGTTCTGGACTCTGATGACAATGATAATTGTTAAATAAAAATAGTATCCCTGCTGCAAATGCAGAAATACCAAGGAACAGAGGTCTTACTAATCCAAGGCCCTCTTTGAAATGTTTACTTAATTTTTTTTTTTTTTACACATCTCAGCCAGGGATGCATCATAACAGACTAGCCAGGAGCCAGTCAGCCAGTGAGTCATCATAGATGCTAACCTAACATGGCTGGAGGTTGGGTTAGCCCGTCGTCAGCCACAGCGCAAGAGAGCTAGCAATGGCTGGAGTCTAGCCGTTGGCTCAGTGCGATTGACCATTAAAGGGTTGGGCGTTCTGTACCGAACCAGTCAGAACTGGTTTAAAAGCCGTTAGTTAAGCAATCGGTTTGCCCCGGCCGCGTTCTGAGGGAAACACCGTTTCATTTAGACCGCACTACAGAGAGAACGGAGAGGCAACTTCAGCAGACCGACTGGGTGCTTGGCTGCGCTAGGGTAGGGTGGGCGCGGTTCCCCAGCTGCGGTTTGGGCTCTTACTCGATTTGAAGTCGTCCTCCGCGGGCAGGTCTCTCTTCCCCGCGAGGCCATGCTTGTTGCTGAGCGCTCTGTGACTGTCAATGGCATCTGTCCAGCAAACACAAAGCACACAGGACAACTGACCAGTCTGGCGCCCCCTGCTGTCCTAGCAAGAGATATACATTTCTGCTGTCTGAAAACAGGACGGGGTCAGTACCAAGGAACGCCACTTTAAAAAAAAAAATGGCTTCTTGAAACAAGAAAAACTAAACAGGAAAAGAAAAATAAAAAAAGAACCAACCTGCAGGTTTCGCTTCGAGTCACGAAAATGCGAGGGCAAAAAATCAACTTCGAACAGAATACAACGAACAAGGCAGGACGCATCAACGTGAAGACCAAAGATGAACAAAAATGGGAATAACAGACGGGGGGACGGGGGACGGGGGGGGGGTCCCACGACACGCCAAAGGTACAAGTGTCACATAACAGAAGGGCAGGACTAGATATGCTCGGTACATTAACGACGATACACAAGCTAACTAATGACAGTGTGACACTGCTAGATACCTTCGTATTCTTCAGAGTTGCTGAATACTACATTACAATTTCGCACAATGCAGAAGGCCTTGACCCTTCTTAAAGGGTGGGGCAAACATGTCGGTAGCAGACACCCACTACATCCTTAAAGCTACACTATTTTGTGTACATTTAATTACTGGAACTGGTGCACTCAACAATTAAGACCTTCAACACAGAGTTGCAAGAACTGAAAGTATATTAATGAGGTACCATTGCAATGCCTAATTACTGAGACGTGATGACTGGTACTACCGAAACCACGTCATCTCGTCAGTCAGAGATGCCTTTAGATCTCGATGATTGATTAGCTAAGCCTGAACGCAAGCTTGGACCTTTAATATTTAAATGTTAAATATTAAGTTTTGTCACATTACAACATGCAAGAAAACAACAAACATCAAAATGTTAATGAACAATAAGAATACCTAAAAACCAAAAGTGCACTTATTGCACATTACACGAAGGATGATGCGTGTACACTGCCTTTAAACTTCGTTGAAGCCAGACCAGTTCCTCGCCTTTCCCGACGTTCAGTACGCCCAAGACGACACAGCGAACGACATTGACACAGAAAACAGCGCATTCTGTTGACTGAAGCAACCTGCAGGTGCTATCTTACATTCGTCAAGCAGATCCTCTCGCCCCCTTGCACTGGGACTGTCCTTTATCTGTATTAGGTGTTCAATACGACCTGAAACACATGGATGACGGCATTTTACCTGGGCTTTACAAACACCGACTATTTCGCAGGCTTCGGCCGGCGCGCCGATGGCTCTTCCAAGAGCTCGGCACCGCACAGATCAGCTGAAGGGAGAACGTCGACACACAGAACCGCCTATTTTCATTTTCAGTTAATTTATCGGGAAGATGAAAGGGGAGCTGCCTTCTTAAATAGGCCTACTGAAAACTGGCCTTTAGTTATGCGAGGTCAACGTACAGCCGCACTGCATGAAATTATTCTAGGTCGCACGCACTCAAATACAGAAGATTTTAAAAGACGTTTAGTTTGATGCTGTATGTAAAGCCACGTGCAGCATAGTTTATTGGTAATTACTGCTTTTGAAAGGGCCCTGATTAAACAACCGGATTGCGCTCCATCCGGTAGCGAGTTTCTTCAAATCGAGCATTTCCTAAAATCTTACACCGTTCTTTGTTATTTATTTATTTTGTTTATTTTATTTTTTGGCCGAGCACCATATTAAAATGTTAACGTGATGTTTAACGCTGTCTGGTTGAATTGGTGCCGTCGGCTGTGGAACAACACAACCGAAAGCTACAGCAATAGGGTCCAATATTTCCAGAGCCCCGAGCACATTAAAGCTGAAAACTAGCCGTGACTCTCCACTTAAAACATGCAATAAAACATTATTTGTTAGGCCGGTGTTTATGCCGACAGGCAAACACTAGGTTGCAAACAGTACTAGGACGTAGGCTAAAGCAGAATGAATTTTTTTTTTTTTTTTTTGAAATAGGAAAACGAAGGAACCGGAGAAAAAAAAATTTTTGTTTACAAGTAAAATATTTATTCATTTCGGACACAGAAAATAGACCTACGTATAAACTAGCATTCAAAGGTTAATTTAAGAAGGCAGACGCGCGGTCTGAGGTAAACTGTGGTGTTCTCGTGCAATGTGGTGTAAATGGATGCGCGCGAGGAAGACTCACGGGGTCCCAGCAGATACCCTGCGCTGTTTAAAGTCCAGCCGCGCTTCTCTTTAGCCTGCGAAGAGTGGGACAGTGTGGAATGGTTATTTCACTGAAGGACACCTCAGATCCACAACATCGTTTTAAGATTATTGCCGGTATCACATTAATATTTGATAATGCGTGTTGGGTCTTAATATATTATCCGTTTGACGTTTTCTTACAGGTCGCGACTTCTGTATTACTGTGTATCGGAAAAACTGCAAACCGTTACGCTAGGCTACATACAAGTCAAATTGCAAATGAGTAGGCCAAGGCAAATATAAACCAATATGTAATAACCAACATAAAAGACGCTTTAACATAATATTGTTCATATTTGAGGTCAAATAATTTTAAATAAACTGCATGGTGATTCCATTAAAGCAAGATTAGCAGGTGATCTTTCTGCAGATTCCGCTACAAACCTGTACACACCAAAATAATCTAGAAAATCCCCCGCCCCCCCCCCGAAACCTTCGAGGACTACAATACAGGCAAGCAATCAATTAGACGACGCTATTTTCCAATAAGAATTAGAGGGCCCCGTATTTGCATAGACATAGCCATAGCACGAAGTAGATTTGTTCAGAGTTAAGCCTACCGCAATCACCAATCCAACGGTCTCCGACAGTGCTGCGCAAAAGATGAGGAACACGCAAACTACCCCGACACACTTCTGCATCTGCAAGGGAGGAAACAATACATCATTGGTTTTGGGGAAATCGCCTAATTTAATACATGCAATTAATCGCAGATATAGTCCCACATTCTTTATTGGGGCTTACGTGTTTTCACTTGGATGACAAAAGTAGGCCACCCAAACCGAAACTCAGAAAACAGGCGACTGGACATTAATAGAACTCAATTGTGGACGCTCCAAGTACCACGCCCAACGAAAAACATTTCAAGAGCATTCTATATAGCCTAAATTTCGGACTCACCTTTATATTTCTTCTTTAAGGCAAATGTGTAGAAATGAGTCTGAAAACTTTGAGACCTGTTTCTTTAAAGTATGAATTTAAGTCTGTAAAAACTAAAACTATAAGAATATATTTTCCGGGGAGAACTTTTCCATCCTTTTTTCCCGTGTACTCGGCGTGCAATAGAATGTGAGAGGGTACCGTTTGCCTATTTATTGAGAACGGAGGGGGGGGGCGGGGGGGACCCACCTGTCCTTGACGTCACCACTCCCCCCAGTCTGTCAGTACATTAAGAAGTTGGACAATTTGCCGTAATGCGCTCGTGCTCTTGCAAGCCATTGGGGATGTAATAATCGAACTGCTACGAGTCTCTTTATCGGATTACGATTTGCCTGCCTTGCCATACACGGACGAAGGATGACGTGATTCTGACCTCACCCATCCAAACAAAAACAGAATTAAAAACCGAACTACCTGGCTTTTGAAACTGACAAGGCTTTTTATTAGAATAATTGTACCCGCATCATCACTCGTGAATGGAAGAGTCAGATACCCTTTGTAACGAAAACGCAATGATAAAGAGAAGTGTAGTCATCCTAAAACATACAATGTCTACGGACGTAAACACACGGTGACAATGAAAATGGTCCCTGTGCCATTAAGATCATAGGCTACGTTAAAAGGAAAATGTCCTGCTTGTTCAGGGTCAAAGGGCCATTATTCAAAATACTCTGACGGGATAATAAAAGCCGCGTACAAAATTGACTGAGACTGATTTTGACAATTTAAAATGCGTCAGCAAGACAGCAAAAATAATTGAACTACTAAATTTGGTTCACAACACAGTCTTTATTTTGGTACCGTTCAAAAGTAAAAGTAGTAATACCGGTAGTTATAAGGAGATGGCATAGGGGCGCCCTGTATATTCGGCAAGGAATCGTGCGCATACATTCAGGTCACATCTCAAAATGCGGAAAGAATTTTTAGTGTTGGCGCAGCACGCGCTCAGGAACACCCGAGGTTTGGCGCGTAGTGAGGGAAGGTTTTTTTCCGGTAATGTGCCTTATCCTCGGTTCCAGACGCTCAGTGCACGATTGGCCAATACAATAGATTATGTTGTATTATTTAATTTTACATTACATTATGAGCACATATTATGAGGCTGACAAGTGAGGCTAGCCAGAACCGTAGCTACACCACACCACAAACAGCGAACAGGAAACAGGTGGCAGCAACTTTAATACATTCTGGGCTACCCAAGAACTAATGCCTCAGTGCCCGGCACCGAACCGGCACGCTCCTAGCGCGACTCATCCGTCCACACAGGGGAAAGTAACTGAGCCCCGTAGCATCCCCTCTGAAGGACACGGCCGTTCTACTGTCCATCCCTGGCACATCTCTCTAAAGGCACAGCAGCATAACTCCGCTGGTCCGCCCGGACCAGCCAGCAGTGAACGAAGTCCAGTCCTCTGCACAGCTCTGCCAGCGGACTGCAGGATGAAACTGAGGGGAACTCCCAATTCCTCTACGAAACCACTTGGTCCCTGCCCATTTTCCAACCGTGGTCTGAAGACGCATCTCTTCAGACTGTTCCTGGATTAACTATCACTACTATACAGGGTACTCCCAATCTAGGATTGCGCTTATCGCTTGTATCCTTCTGTCTTGATCCTCTATCACCTTCACGTTACGCTTGTATTTTCATCTAGAACTTACTTTGCACTCATATCGTTATCTTGATGTTGCATGTCTTGTCGCCATGCCTTGTCTTAACTTTCTGACCTAGCCTATATGCTTAATGTGTGAACTGGACATGGATGTTCATGGCTATGAGTAACAGCTGAGTATTGTATTGGACCTGTGTTTTGTAGTTGTCCAATTACCTACAAGTATGCACTTAACTGTGCATCGCTTTGGATAAAAGCGTCTGCCAAATAAATATACTGTAATGTCACGATATCCAGGTGGCACAATAGGCTTTGGGAGCATCCACGCTAGTGTGAGGATCTTCTGAGCACAAGGACAACCTGCAAAGATCCAGCAGGCCTTCTAGTAGGCCTCAAGTACCACTCGCCTTCAACACTGGAGATTGCGGAGAAGAGAAAAAAAATTAAAACATAAAGCACTTGTTGATAACTTTTGCCCCGCTCAGTTGGGACAAAATCAAGCCAGCGGCATCTCCACGTGCAGGAGGAAAGGAAATCAGAGGGGAAATAAGGGCCCACACACTCCCACCTTCCATGCGACAAGATCAGACTTCCACCGGTGTGCAGGAAGCAGAAGGCTCTTGGCCACACACCTCCAGGGTCAAAGACACGGCATGGGCACCTCAGCACCGAAGAACATGGAAAGCATAAAAGCAATAATATTCATCAGTGGCCGTCGATCTTCAAGCATTCACAATCTTAATGCTAATTAACGTGAATGGCCCTTTTGGAAGTACCTAACACGAGTAATTACTGCTCATCATACACTTGCGCTCGGCAGATATGTCAAGCACCCTTCGCTGAATGACAAACTCTTTAAAAGACAAGAACAAGGTCATAAATAGCTTGTTTTACTTCATTAATCAAATACAAGCAAATTGTAATGGAGGATTGTAATCTGCAAAAACATGATCATTGACAAAAAAAAAAATATATATATATATTAATATGGAGACAATCTGGTTTTGTTCCTGGATGACTATATGCATCCTAGGAATTTCATAGTTCAGCACATGTTCAGTTCTGCTGTTTAATGTAAGGAATGGTAGATATTCTGGGTGGGTTAATTTATATATTAAATATCATACAGTAAACAGTTACTTAAAAACAAGCAGGAAAAAGCATTGTAATGCTGTATTAAATCCTACAGCTGTTCCTGGTTCTTTTTCATTGGTTATTCCTAAACTCGCTGAACCAATCAGCAAGTGGACTTGCAAGCTTTGGGTATGATGGCAAAAGCTATGCTATATGAAAAGAGGATGTGCCGATTTACTGAAGAAATATCATGGCTGTGATATCTATGGTTACAGTCAAATCAATAAAATGAACTCTTCAGTACACTGCTGTCAGAAAAAAACAAAACTGTAGAAGTCCTACAGTCATTCCAGCTGCATGATAACCAGATTTCTAGGTTTCCATTTACCTTATCTGTTCTGACACACACGGTGTAAAGAAAGCATAACTGTCCACGTGGTCCCCCAAAAAGAAACCAGGTAGTTTTGTACCTGCTCACAAGTGTTCATTTTCTATATTTGAAATAAGGCAACATAATAAATGAAGCAAAAAAGAGAGCACAGTTAAAGAACATTATCTAAGTGGTTTAATGCTGAAAGTTACTTTCCCCCCCCTTTAACTCTATGCATCAACCAAACTTAGAGCCACAATGGAGGACTCCCATCGTCAGCTACAAACATATAAGCAGAGATTCTATAGACTCACCAGATACTCAGTTCCTTCTGTCCTCCCTGCTTCTGGACTACAGGGCTGCACTACAGCACAGAAAACCCATTCCCACAGTACTGTACTAGGTGATGCCCTTTAATGAATTTTCAGAGGATGCAAAAAAAAACTAGAATGATTCGACATCAACGGCAAGGAGGCCGGTCATCAGACGTTAAGAACACAAAGCAGAGGATCTGGTGGGCCTACAGAACAAGGGCAGTCAATACCAGTCCCAGAGGGCCAGTGTGGATACAGCTTTTGGTTTCCGCCAGTTACTCTGGCTAAATGAGCTAATTGGCTGTATACTCCAACACTGGTTGACTCTTAGATTAGATCACAGTAAAACATTTCATATAGGAACTCATGAACAGGCTTCAGACTGTTGTTCATGGGCTTATCAAGAAATGTAGCCAAAATGTCAGATTGCATAAATGTTTGGGCTAATTAAGTAATTAAGGCCAGAAGTTGGCATGGAAACCAGAAACAGACGCGACCCTTGTTGTCCACCTCTGCTACAGAATCTGCAGTGAAACCTGTTGGTTTTAAGATCAGAGGTGGGTAACCCGGCTTCAAAGAGTAAAAAGACTGACCATGTATTTGCTCCACCACCATGCACTAAACCAGCTGATTAAAATAATTAGTTCTCCTACCATGGTGACGAGTTATGCTAATTAGAATCAGCTGGTTTAGTGCATGTTGGTGGCGCAAATACATGGTCAGTCTTTTTACTCTTTGAAGCCGGGTTACCCACCTCTGTTTAGGATCCCGTTCCTTAAACACACCAGTCTCATGCCACACTGCCACTGCCACTGCCACTGGTGTCACTCTTATATGCAAAAGAAAAATAAAATCTATTTTAATATTGCTAAAGCGTACATGCAGTTCCTGCAAGCCGGTACGATGATGTAACCGGATGGTTACATCACAAAATGCAACTCTTAGCCATACAGGAACCTGCCTGTATTTTATGATTTTTTTTTTTTTTTTAAATAGCAGGATAAAGGTTTTTTTGTATGAATGTCTCCTTGGCTGTGCTGCGTGTATTTTGCCCAGAGACTGTACTTTCTAGGCTGTTCACCAATTAAAGGGCGACACAGCCATTAGCCTTCGTGATATAAATTATATCTGACAAATGAGCGTACGCGTAAAGACGAGCTCATCTTCCAGAAGACCCCGGAAAAGTGTCACCAGCGGAGCGGAGCTTGTTGCCAACGCAGTGTGGGTCCTTCGGTTCCTTCGGTGTTGCCGGGTCATGTTAGCACAGGTACAATAGCCGAGGCCCAGGTAGGGAGTCTCCCTCATTTACGGCTATTCGCGCCCTAAGGAGAGAGAGAGCGGAGCGGGAGAGGCCGCGGAACCTGGCGCCTTTACCGCCATATTCACTGCTGCCACCAAAGCCATCAAAGGGAACGCGGCGAGATAACAAAATGTCAATCATTAGGCTTCTAAATAAGGAGAAGATGAGGCTTAACGGAAAAAAAGAACAGCGCGGACGCTCCGCTCTATTGTGAACACCGGGGTTAGAGAAAGGGCTCACCGGAGAGGCAGGATATGAATAATATTTCATGGGAAATACAAGAGAACAGTAGGGGTGTACGGGGCAGTAATCACCCCGCCGGGGTCCTATTTTTCTCCGACCCTTTCTCTCCGCTTCCCGCTGCATCTGCATCTGCATCTGACGTGATTTCAGCGGAGCCAATATCGCGCGCACACCCGATTAGCATTTAAACAGGTAACGATCTCCCGCGACCTCGGCTGCGGGAACGGAACTTACGAGACTTGCCCTCTGCCTTCAGGACAAGCGGGATCGCGGCTTTCTATTCGACCACAGAACGGACCAGGAAGGACATCGGCCGATGCAGAGAAGAGTCTCTATCAGTTTATCTTTGCGTTGCGCGCGCACTGACCATCCCGCTTTGTTTAACACCGGTAGGGATGGAGAAGTAACGATAGACGCGGTTCCATATCAGAACTCGTCCAGCTCCTGCTCTCTGGCAAAGCCGCCGTTCAAGAAACTTCCACCACCGACACAACCCAGTTGAGCACACACCCTGGATCATTGAGAACCTCTCTCAGGTTTTATCAAGACATTTGGCGAAAACCTGACTAGATTTGGTTGAAAATGAAATTTTCCTAGCCAGCTAGGACATAGCCAGGCTACCTAACCTAGTCTGGTTCTGTCAAAACATCTCTCAACCTAAATTTCCACTCCTCTAGACATCTACATTCACAGTCTAGATTTGGGCTTGTGCTCACTGGGAAATACGCCCTGTGACATCCATGGGTTTGCACAGATCAGAAGTCCCTTCCACACAAAGGCAGTAAGAGGGCCCGAGGGGTCCAAGATCTGAACTTCCAACCAGAAGAGTGCAAGTTCAAATCCTAGATGACACGGTGTTGTAACGGTTTCAGCCAAACTCAATTCAAACTGCTATGGTGAACACAAAGGCACGTCAAGTAAAAAAAAATTTAAAAAAAGGAGTGGCCAGCCCACCCTTTTGTATTTTTTTCCCCACTTCTATTCAGACAAGGGTAAAGCAGAGACGGTTACAGATAGAGATGGGATCACAGTACAGAGAGAGAGTGTTACAGATAGAGATGGGATCACAATACAGAGAGGGATCACAGCACAGAGAGTGCCAAGCTGGGGATTCGAGCACGAATACAGACAAAACCAGCAAACCAGCCGCAGAGAAAAGCAGTGCGCTCGTGTGCACACAGAGAGGCCATTATAAGAGACCGAACGGAGAGAAGCATATGCTGGAGGCCAATAAAATGCTTAATACCAGCTGACTCATTGATAAGCAGCCATTACAATCTTTTGTACAGCTCTGAAAAGAGGCCAACATGCTTAATGTGATCACGTGACACGAGTTTGACCGCGGCATGACTTTTCCATGTTAGTGTGTGACCACGAATTTGCACGCGTTTGTTTTCGCCACGATCCAGCGCCCGCATGTACACCGAGAAGTGTGCGAGCCTGCGTTTGCACACAAAAAAGGTCATTAGAACAGTGCCTAGCATCATGTTTTGGGTACATGGAGTGTGTGTGTGTGCATGGTTGCACAGATCTGTTACGGATTTGGTTTGAGATTGTTTGGCCTGTTATCTGCATCAAACAGTATTCATGTCAAACAGTCACAATCAGGTCCCTAATAAACTGATGACTATGAAGGGTTTTGTAATCAAGACAAACCAGATGTGGGACAGTGCAAATTAACTAAACCCCTCATTTTAGGGATATGAGCTAGAAAACCTTTTTTTTTTGTACGTAATTTAGGCTTCATTGTCCATCCATCCATTTTCTTAACCGCTTACTCCTGGTCAGGGTCATTGGGAGGGGGGGGGGTCTATCCCAGCAGGCATTTGCAGTTGGATGCTACCATAAAATGAAATACATGTTCTGTAATGCTACGACACAAGACAAACTAATGTAGCTTAGCACTGCCCAAACTACCACTTCACTCAGTGGCGGTTTTATTTAATAAGACCTTAATCGGGTTTTGGCCCATGGGTAATTGAGTAAAAATAGCTTTTACATGTCCTCTGCTTCATTTCAGCGTGGAGGTTCAAGATGACCACGAGCAGCAAATGCTATTAAAAAAGGATTTTTTCCCCCTCTCACTTCTCACAAATAAATGCAACGAGCAGAAAGGCCAGGGTGTATTCACCATGCCGACATGATGAAAACAGCGCCGAATTGGAATAAGTCAAAAGCACTGTCGTATAAACGCATAAACACGATCATATAAACGCTTAACTAGAAGACGGCATTACCTCCCTATGTCACAATGTCTGGGGGGGGGGGGGGGGGGGGGGGCAAAGCGCTAGAACAACATGGAGTCCTTATATCCAGTCTCTTCATTTGAAAATGACGGATTTTACACAAACAGTAGCTGGGTCATCGGCAGAGAACGGCGACATTACCCCCACAAGCCAGTCACACCGGGTTCAGAACAAATTCGTCAGGAACATCAAAGTTAGGACCTGAATCCTGTCCCCCTCTTCTCTCAGGGTTATTCTACTCTGGGCCTCATTAACAACCCTTCCTCTGCGTGACGCGTCATCCTGTGTGACTTCGGCGGTCACGGTAAGGAGGTATATACGTACCTCACCCCTTAACAATGAGTCGTAACTATCAAAAGTGCTTTTCTTTGAATTATATAACTTTACTGAAGACGGCATTCACTGATATCAATGACGTATGTTTTTTTTTTTTTTTTTTGTATCAAGAGACCAAACACTGTCGACAGTTCTCAAAGCAACAATTGAAGCAGACAGAGAGAAACATAGCCAATAAACATACCCATCTTTGTGCAGGTATACATTACTATATTACTCCTGAAATAGCATACAACAGACAGTATATATACTTGCATGCATATACATTACAATTTTTTTTTTATTTTTTAAATTCTTATCATTCAAATGGACAGTGAGAAACAAAAATGTATGCACAGGTGACAGCTATTCAAAGCAGGCAGGCAGGCTCTTCCAGTGCGCACAGAGACCGCAAACACTTTCTCACGCCGCAAGTAGAACGGTTCGATCCACCGAGCAGCCATTTTAACTCAGGCTGCGAAGTTCGGACATAAAGGCGCTGAAAGTGAAACAACGTAAATACCCAGAGTAATTACTAATTAGAGTCTTGTTTCAGCATTAATCACCACCTGGCTGGCCAACACTCCAGGGCTCGAGTGGGAATACAACATTAAGTATCAAGTCAAAGCTATTAGCATGAGCAAATTACATTTGATTAGTCACTTCAGAACACATTATAATGGACACGGCAATTTAAGTTGGAACACAGTATTAGCAATTTCAGGACATTATAACGTGACACTGCAATTATGGGTTATTTAAAAAGATAGGGATAATAGGCGTCTTTTTTACTGCATTTGTAAGACTTCCACATTACATTTGTGAAAGCACTGCATTTTCACCTTCGGGCTGTGCAAAAGAAAAGTACAATATGCTTTGTGTAATCAGTGAATGCTACTCAAGCTTTTGGATCATCTCCAAAAGTCTTTAACGGCGGTGACTCACGAAGACTGCAATAACTGGGGAAAAACATCGCCACCAACACTCAGGAACGACTCGCAACAGGGCAAAGCTTACACCGACGAACGCGTAAAGGAGAAATTACCGCGAGAACTAAGGCATGCAACTAATTAAATCATGGCCGCAAACGTGCGTATTGGCTCCATATGGATCAAAAGTACCATTTCAGTTTATGACATCAAAGATGGGATAGAATAGGTCAAAATTTAGATCTTTTTCACGCGTACAAGCGCTGCTAACAACGCGGCGCAAAAAGTGCTATTAGCAGAGACCGAAAATCCACATGAAAGGCAACGGATTTGGTGGCGCGCGTTCCATTCTCGGTGACCCGGCGGCAATGACACGCAAGTGCCCGGCTCCGTTCGCTCGCAGCCTCGAGCCATTATCACCGCGGCGGCACATCAAAGCACCCAGTTCTCGGCTGGAGCTTATCTGCGGCACTTCAGATGTAATTCTGTCCGGTAAATACCTGACAAAACGGCTCTGCAACAAACATAGCAGAGAGGAAAACAAAGAATGAAACTGTAAGCTTCACCAGAGCAAGACACAGGAAAAACAATCTCACACCGTTCATTTCATTCGATTTTTATGTTATTTGCAGAAAGAGATTTTAAGAGTAGGAGCAGTTCTACAAACTCAATTTTTTTCTAATAAATACGTGACAGTTAAGCAGCCAAGGGCCCACATAGATTTCCCCCAAATGCTCATAAAAACAAACGAGCTCAATCAGTTTGGCCCATTGTATATGTATGGAACAGAGATAAGGACCGTGTGCTACCGTCTACTCTGCAGCCAGAGCCTTTGTGTTGGAGTCCACTACTGCTATTAACCCTTTCGGACCAGCTGGGCAGAGACCCCACAATCAGCACAACCCTGTTCTGCCAGCTTATGGGATGGTGCCAAAAAAAGGGGATCTGGGATAGGACCTGCTGGAGACTATGGTCAACTGTGGGACAGGCATACCTGTCCAATCACATGGCTTTCTGCGGTACCTGTCCAATCGCACGGCCTTCCACCCGTCCAATCACATGGCTCTCTACCTTACTAACATCACACACACAATACCTGCTCCTGTGCTTACTGCCCAGGTGGACACACCTGCAGGAAGGAATTATTTAATAGAATTTAAGTTGTCTTCTTACTGTCCCTCGCAGTTGCTCATTTCACGGTACTAATCTTACCTCCAGCTAGCTACTTAGGTGGGGTATTCGGGATAAGTGTTAACAGCAAGCTGAGGTCAGTGACGTGTCACAACTGGTTAACTCTGCTATCACGGGACTTACCCGAGTTTACCACTGGTATTTACGACCGTTTGAATGCAACTTCTTGGTGGTAAACTTGGTGGTAAACAAATATTTGACGATGTGGACTGGATGAACTCCACCATAAGATTCGCCACACACGGGTGTGAGATGAGAAACAGCTCCCCCTGCAGGCACCCGCTTAAGGCTCACCTCTCTCCCTCCCGTCCAATCATCAGGGCCCACCCGCGTTCGTCCCAACGTCAGAGCAGCCAATCCCGAAGCAGCGCTCAGCCCACGGTACAAAGGCGCCAACGCCAGCCTGAGTGACAGCAACTCCTACCACCACACCACACCGTCAGCCATCTTGTCCGTTTATAGCAGTCGTTCCCAAGCTGTGTCCTCGTGACCACTGTGTGTAAGCCGGGTTTTGTTCCAGTCACAAAATTACAGCCCCCCGAATTGAAACGACACTGTTAATTGTTCTTAATTAGTCACTTAATGTTTGCGGGACGATTTATCCTCTTAAGGTCACACCGCGTCAAAAAATAGCTGCGCGCATTAAGATCGAACATTCCATATTCACAAGCCGTTATTTTTATTTTCTTCAGAAGAGACGGGACAGTCTGTCCTCTCTTATTTTGCGCTTCACTCAGACCGTTAGAGAGGGTGACGGATAGAAGGGGGCACACGCAGCTCAGAAGGTGCCACGGCAGGGCATCGATAACACGCGGGAGACTGGCACCACACGCCTCGCCACAGGATTTTACATTACATTACATTTATTTGGCATACGCTTTTATCCAAAGTGACGTACAAAAAGTGCATTTCATGGTCATAGACAACTGCTAAACACAGGTTCAATAAGGTACAATACTTATTTGCACTTTTTGTACGTCGCTTTGGATAAAAGCGTCTGCCAAGTAAATGTAATGTTATTTTGTACAGCTATTTCTAGCCAAGACACAGTTTAGTTCACACAGTGAACACTATTCAGACCTAACCTCTGCAAAGCCAACTAGGCAGAAGAATAAGCTACAGTATTAGGACAAATTTCAAATTACCGAAAAGTGCTGGGATGGGGCAACATGCAACAAGTGTCATGAAAAGGGGGGGGGTTTAGAGTGAAATATACAGCGTGGTGGTCAGTCTCGGTATAGTCTGAAGAGATGAGTCTTCAGGCCACGGCGGAAGATGGGTAGTGAGGGGGAGGGTCGGAGAGGGACGGGGAATTCGTTCCACCACTGGGGAATGAACTCCCCGTCCCTCTCCGAACCTCCCCCTCACCAGTCAGATCAACCAATATTGTGGTAAATGGAAAGAAACAGATAAACTGTTTAAATTGATTAAACAATAGACTGAGAGGTGTTACCTGCGGAGTCCTAATCAGCTCGCTTACTCCATGATGCTTCATAAACCTGGGCCCTGTTTGCTGAAACTAAGCCTATCTGTGTAAAGAGCAGAGGCTGTATAAAAACAGGTAAAGAGATAAGAGTTCAAAGGAAACGTAGAGCAAACGGCAACAGGTCGAACCTGTATCGTGTTAATAAAATTTCAGGAATACAAAACGCGAAAGAACATTCGCTGGCTTGTAGCTACTGCAGTTAACGTGATCGCCTGTAACACAAAACAGAACAGGCGGGCGAGTTCCAGAACCATAGGTCAAGTACCTCTGATCAATGGCATCCTCAGTATGGAAATGACCCAAAGCCAATATTTTCTGAGAAACTTATTAGATTACATTCTGTACTGGAGCATCGCTCCTCAGACAAACTGGTAGCGCACAAGGCAAACGGCAGTAAATTTAACAACCAGCATGCACAGTGTCAGACGTAAAAAGATTCAGGCCAGGTCTGGGCACCCCTAATTACGGTCAGCATGGCTGACAAAGACCTCATTTCCTTTGAAAGAGGAGTGTTTTCTATAGCGCTTTTCCTTTTTTATTCCCTAATTGTACCTACAAATGCAACCCTAATCAAAAAAAAAAAAAAAAAAAAAAACCTCTAAACGCAATATCCATCTCCTGCTTCGGTTCCTACAACAGTGAAGTACAGCTACATTTTACAAGGACAATAAGTAAGTAAATACTCCAGTGGTTGAGTGGATTAATTTTGTGAAATTACCACCGACCTAAATAGTAATCCATTTATCACACAATGTTAACAAAACGCATAGAAAGATATGATTGTAACAGCACAATTCTAGCTCTTGTGGCGTTTGCTCACCATTTCGAATACGCTTTCAGTATGTGCAGAAGCTCCTGTTGAACGACAAATGTGAATGTAAATCGCACATTTGTTAACGTAAAGCCGATTTGGCGTTACTGAGTACAGTTTGTTTGAATGGATAGGTTTCACCTTCTAGACGTGCTGCTAAGTGCTAGCAGGTTAACTCTTCCTTCTTCCCATAATGCTTTAGTCAGTGATTTTAGAAGCTGAAGGATGCCATTGATATTATAGCATCATTAATCTAAATTATTAGCCTAAGATATTAACCTAAAAACTGTAGAAAAGCTGAACGTAAATGGAGAAAAGCTAAACTGCAAGACCATTATTACATTCTCAAAGAGCACCGCATAATTTTTAACAAGACAATTAGGAATACTAAATGAGCTTTTTTCCCCCCAAAGTTGGTAAATAAAATCAGAATAATCCTTGTGTGCTCTTTACAACCATAAACAGCCTAGATCCAGCTCCAAAAAGTCTCTCGGGCATGACCTCTGCATCAAGATGTGAGGAATTTTCAGTACTCTTCAATGATAACGAATATCAGGTTGAGTATAAACCAAGAATGATATGTATGAACCTCTGTTTGGTGGCCCTTTGTGTGAAACCATTATGAACCACGCTGCTATTGAAATGCTGCTCATGCCACACTATCCCAACCACCTTTTTAAAAAAATAAAAATGTTCAGTAGTCTAGAAGATTATGTTCTTGTGATTGTAAATCATTCCTTGCTCACTGGTGTCTTCCCCATGCCACTAATAACTGCCATCATGAAACCCTTCCATAGAAAAGCAACCTAGATTCTTTAGGGCCCAACCATTTTAGGCCAATTTTAAATCATTCTTTTTTTTTTTTTTAAACAAAATCATTGAAAAACTAGCTTTTAATCAGCTAACTTGTTACCTAAATTTTAAACTGTATTTTAAACACCCTTTTCGAAGCTGAATTGTTAATTTGCTTATGAAGTTGTCGCTCTTGTCGTCTACGATGAAATGCGCTAGCATAGCATGCAGTATACCGGAAATGCAGTTCGGTGGGACTTCTGCTTCACCTCCCTATTCCTACAGCACACACTACGTGCACCTCAAACCTGTCCCCACAGCCCTCCATCTATACTGCCATCACCATCATCTGTTTCGCGTAAGCAGCATTCAAGGATAAACACAGTCTTGTTAAGCAAATCCATCGCAGTTAATAGCTCATTGGCTATATAAGACTTAATAGTGGTGTATTTATAAAACTGCACTTTATCCCAAATACGCACAATGGTCGGCTGCCCACTCTTGTGGACAGACTGCACAACTGCAAGATAGTTTTTTTTTTTGGGTACTAAGATCAAGTGATTTGAGTAAAATGTGGGCAAAGCAGGGTTTGTATGGCAGAAAAGCACAATTAATATAGACATATTTCAGACTAAGAGTCAAATGCATTACATGAATTATGTTCCAGGTAGGCAGAGCGAGAATCTCTCACACACGACTTTTAATTTTTAAAAAGCAAAATAATGAAACTGTTCATTGAGTGTCAAACGTCATACTGGAGGGGGGGGGGGGGGAGAAAAAAAAAAAAACCCCATTCCAAAAGAAATGTCTGGGTTTGTTGGGTTAAGTTAGTGATTATCCACTTTAAGACCCCAGTACCCAACTGAAAAAGCAGCCATTTACTGACTCGCTCATTGTTAAAATTGTTGGACCTATGGATTTTTTTTTTTTTTGGGAGGCTTATTCGGTAAAATCGTAAACGCGTTGTCGTCGTGGAGGCTGTGGAATCCGAATCGAGACTATACGGACTGAGGCAAGCAGTCCTACAGGGCGCTTTCGTTGCACCCCGAGCAATTTCTTGTGCACCAGCGGCCCCCACTGGCCGATCGGAATAGCAGGACCTAAAACTTTTGTACAGGCTTAAACTTTAATTACAGACAGAAAAACTGAAGCCGTCCAGCTACTCCAAACTGGTGAGCAAAGTTTAAAAAAAAAATTAACACGGCAAAATAACTGCATTGATAGGCCTACAGAGTACCTAATCGACCAGCGTACGGTTTGACAAAGTCTGCTATAACTTCCTTCCATATTTATCTCGCGACTGGTCTCGGCCATCGCCTAACCGTTTTGGAACCATCGAGGAAAATGCCGTTAGTTCCCGCCTTTGGCAGAAGCAGGAGGCATGTGTCCACGGGGTTGTAATGAGCCGGTGCTGGTGCATACGGAAAGACACATAAATACCTGGGCATCCAGTTACGAAGCGACGTCCCGTTACCAGGGAAACTAAACACAACAAGGGCCCCAGGTAGGCAGAGGACAGCGGTATTGCCGCGTGTGTCGCCTTCCGAGGTAATAGTTCTTTCAGTGATGCCGGCTATGACGCTCCGAAGTAAAAAGTAAAAAACAAAAAAACAACCCGCAGCCAAAATTAGTCCCCCAAACGAGGCTGATTAAATACCGAACTGGTTTCGATTACCGTTCCCCGTGTCATGAAAAAGACCTGCGCTCAGGAAGTTCGCAGTGGACAATCCTACATTTGAACAATTTAGGACTTAAAGTTCAATTGTGTTCGCACATGGCTTGGATTTAATTAAAACTGGAGTGACCACTGACCAGCATAGCAATTTTCGCCGTAATCATGTTGCTGGAGATCTACCGTTTTCGTACATTTTAATTCCAACCTTAACAAAGCACATCTCATTCAACAGCTAGAGGTCTGGTCTAGCCGCTAATTATTACAATCGGGTGTGCAAAATTAGGGTTGACACGAAAACCTTCAGGACTGTACATCTCTAGGAACAGGATTGGGCAACCGTAGTTTATAGCCCACAAGCAAATAGTCTTTAGGTCAGTGGTCTCCAAACCTGGTCCTGGAGAGCTACAGGGTCTGCTGGTTTTTGTTTTCACCTTAAAATCAGCACCCAATTGAGACCCAAGACGGCAGGTGAATTAACTGTGTAATCAACTGCTCTAATCGATTCATGAAGTGGTCACAACTAGGAAAACCATCTGACCCTGTAGCTCTCCAGGACCAGGGTTGGAGACCACTTTAGCTTTTGCAGCAAAAAAAAAAGTAACTGCCAAATGGACACACCTTGTGCACCATTGCAACGATGGCTAACAACGTTTGGATGTTTCTCAGACATTAACTACCAGTAGCTAACGGTGGGTATTTCCGCAGGGGAGCCCATGTTGGCTATTAGTGCCAAAGTTCAGGGATGCCCAACCCTACTCCTGGATATCTGACTACCGTCCTGCAGGTTTTCATTTCGAGCATAATTTGGGACGGCTTATACTACGAATTGGCAGCTCAGCGAGATCTCTAGCTGTTGAACGAGGTGCGGCTTGTCAGGGTTGGTATGGAAACCGACAGGGACAGGGTTGGGCTGCCCCACCCTAACAGACCTCAGCGGCTGCTTGTTTGGCACAGGAGCCAAAATGGCGGGCGTTTGGGGGGGGGGGGGGGGGGGGGGGGGTGTAAGTAAAACACACCAAACAGGTATTCCTCTAGCAGTGTTCACAACTTTTCATTATATTTGTTCATCAAATCAATCAGTCCATAAAGAAATGAAACAATTTTACATAGGATTGCCTACCAGAGGCCGAGGTTGAAAAAGTAAAACAAAACAAAAAAATAATCCACTGCTGATGGTGGGGGTTGGGTTGGGTGGGGTGGGGTGGGGGGCAGTATTTAAACATTTAATTTTCATTAATATATTTTTTTAATTGCAGGCATGGATCGTTGCCTTATCCGAAAATTCAGACTGAAATATGATTGTAGCCGCCTTGAACATACACGTCCTGTAATTCAGACTCCGATGTGACACATCCACACACCAGTGTGTGTGTATGTGTGTGTGTGTGTGTAATGCACATCCACTCACAGGCGCTTGTGTGCGTGTGTGTGTAATGTACACCCACACAGCCGTGTGTGTGTGTGTCTGTGTGTGTGTGTAATGTACACCCACACAGCGTGTGTGTGTGTAATGTACATTACACACAGCCGTGTGTGTGTGTGTGTGGGTAATGTACATCCACACACAGGCGCTTGTGTGTGTGTGTGTGTACATATGGATGGAGAGACATGCCATCTAAATGGGACAAATTTCTCTACAGGACCCGAAACCAGAAGGTGCCAGAGACGCACCCGGGAGCCGGACGGCCCAGGACACCATGCGCCCGAGATCTTCACCTTGGGGGGGTTTTTGCACAGTTTAATATCATCAAGCTGGAGAACAAGCGTATGGCTCTTTTTAGTAACGTAACATTATCAACTACTTCTCAATAATAAATAAAGTTAAAAACTATACCAAAGGTTGTCAAATCTTGCTCATGTTTTCAAGGATACAAGTAACATTTACAAATAATACCTGTAGCAAAAAAAAAAAAAAAAAAAAAAAAAACCCTTCGTTGAATATTTAAAATTATATGTTTCCCTAATAATCAGCTTAATATAAGGAGAAAAAAAAGACCAACATAAGTCGCAGATTAACATGTTTCATAGTAGATGTTGCTTTAACTTTGAAGGAAATTAAATATCCGATTTTGTGCAAGAGGTAAACCCTATCAAAAAACAGCTTAATTCTTTTTGGTCACACTATGTGTTCCAATTGGTACTGGTATATTTAATTTCCGTTATATATTTTCAGTTTCTGTATACATCTTTTTTTTTTATTTTTTATAAAATACTTTATTCATACAATCATCGTAACTATAGCAACATTACTATTACCTTTTAAGTGGCGAGAGCGGACAGATCACCTCATAAGAACAATAGTATATAAACAAAATGAAAAAGTTCTCTGTATCCGATAGAGCGTGTTTTTTTTTCTTTCTCGTTCCGGGATTCTCTTCATACAGTTTGGAACTTCCTGTACAGCTGTCTGTAAAACCTAGTAAGAATATTGCTGGTCCTGATCTGCGGAAGTTTGTGCAGTGTCGGGCTCTGCTCGAGCCTGCACTGCCCCCTAGTGGAGGCTCCTGGAGTAGAGCTGTGCGCTGTGGGCGGGACCGGAGCTGCCCGTGGGGGGGGGGGGGGGGGGGGGGGCGGGGCATCACGCCGGCCCATTCACTGCGGCCTCGGCCAACGGCACTCGCTGGTCTGTTCTGGAAGGGGGGAGAGAGAGAGAGAAGAGGGTGTAATGAGAGAGAGAGAGAGAGAGAGAGGGAGAGAGAGTGAGGGAGAGGGAGAGATTGAGGGAGAGGGTGTGACGAGAGAGTGAGAGGGGGGAGACAGAGAGAGTGAGAGAGAGAGAGAGAGAGAGAGGGAGAGAGGGAGAGACAGACAGAGAGAGGGAGAGAGAGAGACAGATGGAGAGAGAGACAGAAACAGCGGGAGAGACACAGACAGACAGACAGACAGAGAGAGACATAGCGAGAGACAGAGAGAGGGAGAGACAGGCAGAGTGAGACAGAAAGAGAAACAGACAGAAAGAGAGGGAGAGAGACTGACTTGGCTAACAAGTTAATAAACGGCAGCTTAAGACGACTGTGTCCAGGAATTAGACAATTTAGTGTTGCATAACCTTCAAGTGAAATGTCATTTTCACACGTCTCTAAGGTGGGGTTTAAAACCTGGGACACACACACCGGCCCCCTTCAGGCGGCTCACAGTACTGCAGGAGGCATTTGTCCCGGGTCTGGCACGGGTTAGACTCACTTGGCTTCTTCTGTCCCGGCGACCTCCAGGGGCCCGTTCACCGCTTCAGTGGGGGACCGGGCCTTCTCCTCTAAGTGCTTCGCGCTGGGGGGGGGGGGAGGGGGGCGGAGGGGGGCACACACAGGGACGAGAGTAAGCCTGAAGCCACACACCCTCGGACAACAAGCCACTTCCTAATCGCCTCCACTCATTTCAACGGGAGCTGATTTTTTCACGTCCGCAAGGCATGCTGGGATAGCTGCCAACGCAAGGCAAGCTGGTGGAGCAAGTCGGTCGAGCACCCGGAAGGACTGGAAACAGGGTGCGATAACCAATCAGATTAAAGATCCGACGTGTAAACTGCGGTGTTTTTTCATTTTATTTCCCCATTCCACACAGCTCTGTCAAGGACAACTCGTTAATTACTGCTGCGTGGGGATTTCCAAAGAAACACAAACCGATATACATTCAACTAACACCGCTTTAAAAATAGAAAACACGGCCACAAGCGGCCAATTGCGGGAGGCGAGAGCGATGCCAGGTGACCTCATCAGAGGAGGTGTGGCTTCAGGGTAATGCTCAGCTCCCAAAGAGGAGAGTCCCGACAGCCCTGCCCCACTCCAGGGTCCCGTTTGGCATGAGAAATGCACCCCTACGAACACCGCGTCGCTTGTGATGTCAGGGCCTTCGTCCCCTCATTTAAGAGGGGGAGAAAAGTGGCGGGGGGAGGGAGGGAGGGAGGGAGGGGGGGGGGGGGTGGTTCTCACCTCTGTTTCTGGCAGCTGGCGGTGGGCGGGGCCACAGTGGGGGCGGGGCTTTTCTCTGGCTCAACTCCTTCCGGCACGGCGTACTTCGCCGACGCATCTTCAGAGGTAGACAGCTTCTCTTCCTCACTGAGAGAGAGAGGGAGGAAGAGAGAGAGAGGGAGGGGGGAGAGAGAGAGGGGGAGAAATAGAGAGGGAGGGAGAGGGGGGGGAGGGAGGGAGACAGCAAGGGGGAGAGAGAGACATTGATGGCTTACCAAACTCCACTCAAGTGAGCATCGCATTAGCGAGTGCGTCCACACAGACAGACAGGCGGACGGACGGACGGACGCATGCAGAATGGGAGGGGCTGGGCAGATGCGGTGGGACAGCGGGGCGAATGTGAGACACGGCAGCGCCTCCTCGCTCAGGATTGGTGGCAAACGGGACAGGATGTGGGCGGGGACATGGCACATTTAGATTTCTGGGGACCACTTTCTGACAGGTGATTGGGTGGACAAATGAGACTGGCATTTCCAGCAAGAGGGTGTGAAGTACAAGTGATGGTGATGGTGGTGGGGGGAGGTTCACCAAATGAGTCAGTAACCAATCTTCAGCCTTATTCATCATGAAACAACCCCCAGGGCATTACAGACAGGCACCTAAAAGGGCTCCCAGGGAATTACAGACAGGCACCTGAAAGGGCCCCCCAGGGCATTACAGACAGGCACCTGAAAGGGGCCCCAGGACATTATAGACAGGCACCTGAAAGGGCCCCCCAGGGCAATACAGACAGGCACCTGAAAGGGGCCCCAGGACATTATAGACAGGCACCTGAAAGGGCCCCCCAGGGCAATACAGACAGGCACCTGAAAGGGGCCCCAGGACATTACAGACAGGCACCTGAAAGGGCCCCCCAGGGCAATACAGACAGGCACCTAAAAGGGGCCCCAGGATATTACAGACAGGCACCTGAAAGGGCTCCCCAGGGCAATACAGATAGGCACCTGAAAGGGGCCCCAGGACATTACAGACAGGCACCTGAAATGGCCCCCCAGGGCATTAGACAGGCATCTGTAAGGGGTCCCCAGGGCATTACAGACAGGCATCTGAAAGGGGCCCCAGGGCATTACAGACAGGCATATGAAAGGGCACCCCAGGGCAATACAAACAGACACGTGAAAGGGGCCCCAGGACATTACAGACAGGCATATGAAAAGGCACAAAAACACAAAAAAATTCTATCCCATCACTTGGACTATGTGCACATAGGACCCAGCAAGGGGTGGTGGGGGGGGTGCCTCAGCCGGAGGGGGTGAGCCCCGCCCTGGGGCAGCCATGACTGACAGTAGCTGTGATGGTGTAATCTAGCCCAACACGGAGGTTTCATGTCGCTGACACCAACACATCGGAGGTTAACATGCAGATGGAGATGGCAAAATGAGCATTAACAAAATACACTAAAAAAAACAAAAAAAAACAAAAACAAAACAGGAAGTGGCTGGACATGGAAAAAATGACAGGACAGATGCTGGTCCCTGATTGGCTGTACATACCGATAGGATTTCAACACTCTGAAGCCACGCGCATGGCAAAGGGAAAGAGGAAGCTCATGTTGTAAGTGCTGCAGCTGAAGAACAGCTTCTCTGTCACTCACTCAGACACACTCTCTCTGTCACAAGCAGGCACACATTCACATACTCACCATCTCTCTCACGCACACACACATTCACACTCACACACACACACACACACTCACAATCTCTCTCACACACGCACGGACATATTCACATGCATACTCACCCTCTCTCTCACACACACGTACACACCATCTCTCTCTGTCACACGCACGCACACACATATTCACATACACACTCACCATCTCTGTCACACACATGCGCACATTAACATGTACAAACCCTCACCCTCTCTCACACACACACATTCAGTAACACCCTCAGACACATCCACACACAAGCCAGTTTTTTAAATTTATTTTTAAAATAAACTGCATACTTGTAACTAACATTTTACAGGTAAAACCATAACTGGTCACTAATAAACAAGCACACGTAATTCTCATTTCACAAACAGAAAAACAAAGGCAGTGCACATTTCAGACATGGTGCCACTGAAGCATTTACAGAGAAGGCAGAAAGGCGTGGCTTATACCACACCTGCTCCTGCATTGGTCAGGAGCCGAGCTCAGGGGCGGGGCTTGTGACAGGCGCTCAGGTCAGGTGGAGAGCACATGCAGCATGAGGCCAGGTGAGCGGGCGTGCATGTGCACGTGCGTGCGCGTTTGTGTATTTGTGTGTGTGTGCGTGTGCGCACGCGTGTCCGTGCGGATGGGAGATCTTTGAGGGTGCAGCCCTCACCTCTTGAAAACAGCAGTTTCGGTTTTGGCATCTACAGTAAGGCTGACAGTCTCCTTCATGGAGCCGTTGGTGACGGTCTCCGTGATCCGGTCAGAGGTCCGCTCCTCCTCTGCCTCCAGCCCCGCCCCCTCCGTCTTCGTCCCGCCCACCGGCTCCGCCCCCAATGCCTCATCGCTTGGCCACTGGTCCAGCCCTGTGGTGGGAGCAAAGGTCAAAGGTTACACCATGGAGCAGCAGTAACGCTCCTCTCTGTACGCTCCTACTTGTCGGGTTCCAGAGTGCCCCCCCCCCCCCCCAAAACCTGCCTTCAGGCTGAACAGGTGCGTTGACGCCCAGGGGGTCCACCGTCTCTGTGCTGGTCTCCATGGCAACCGGGGAATTACTCCTCAAAGGACCCTTGGAACTGAAAATTTTAAAAAAGCATTACCCAAAATGCATCATTCCAACAGCGGCCTGTACGGCAGCAGCAGTTAATCCAACATGTACACAGTTGCTGAGGTCTGCAGGATTTTGCCGTTACTTGACAGTTGGTTTCAGTTAGTTTGTTTTAGCGTGACTGAATCAGCAGTGTATAGAATTGGCATTACTCAGCACAGAGGCTAATGGGCTGGTCTGAGTGTGACTGAATCAGCAGTGTGTAGAGTTGGCATTAGTTAGCAGAGAGGCTAACGGGCTGGTTTTAGCATGACTGAATCAGCAATGTGTAGAGTTGGCATTAGTTAGCAGAGAGGCTAACGGGCTGGTTTTAGCATGACTGAATCAGCAATGTGTAGAGTTGGCATTAGTTAGCACAGAGGCTAACGGGCTGGTTTTAGCATGACTGAATCAGCAATGTGTAGAGTTGGCATTAGTTAGCAGAGAGGCTAACGGGCTGGTTTTAGCATGACTGAATCAGCAACGTGTAGAGTTGGCATTAGTTAGCAGAGAGGCTAACGGGCTGTGCCACAGCGGCGTTTGCATGGCGCAGACACCAACCTGGCGACCGGGGAGAAGCCGGCGAAGTCGGCCCAGCCCGTCTCCTTCCCCGACGGCTGATTGGGCGAGCTCCACCCCTCCGGCGCTGCCGTGGCGACGGCTGTTACGGAGGGCCCGCCGGTCGCCGTGGAGCTTCCCGTCTCCATGGGGACGTCGTCGAAGTTAGCCGTCCACGTGGGAGCTATAATTGAAACGTCGAGAGGAAATGGAAGCGGAAAGTACACTTCAGATGAGTCATACCTGCGGAACATCACTCCAAAGGAGAGACGCAGCCTTTTACACAGGCAAGCATCAGCCCCATAACCGTGTGCACTACCCGACTGTGACTGCGCATTAACCCACTGCGACTGCGCATCATTTCCACTGCAACTGCACATCAGAGCCACTGTGACTGCACATTAACCCACTGCGACTGCGCATCATTTCCACTGCGACTGCACATCAGAGCCACTGTGACCGCGCATTACCCCGCTGTGACTGCGCATCAGCACCACTGAACATTACCCCACTGCGACTGCGCATCAGCACCACTGAACATTACCCCACTGCGACTGCGCATCAGCACCACTGAACATTACCCCACTGCGACTGCGCATCCTTCCCACTGCAACTGCGCATCAGCACCAGTGAACATTACCCCACTGCGACTGCGCATCCTTCCCACTGCAACTGCGCATCAGCCCCACAGCGACTGCGCATTACCCCACCGCGACTGCACATCATCCCCACTGCAACTGCGCATCATTCCCACTGCACAGCGCATTACCCCACTGCGACTGCGCATCATTCCCACTGCGAATGGGCATCCCTAACGGGCAGCGGCTCACCTTCCCCGGGGTCCACCTCCATGCGGTCGTCGGCATTGGGGCCGCTGGGCTCGAAGGGGTCCCGCTTGGCCTCGTCCTCCTCAGAGTCTGTGCTCTCCTCGCTGTCCGTGCTGCCCGAACTCCTGGGGACACACACACCTGCTTACTGCGCTAACACTCCGCTAACGTCCACAGCTAGCCCTGTCCTCACCCCACACACCTGCTTACTGCGTTAACACTCCGCTAACATACGCAACTAGCCCCATCCTCACCCCACACACCTGCTTACTGCGCTAACACTCTGCTAACGTCCGAGGCTACCCCAGGCTTCTCCTCATTTTAGCCACACATCTGCTTACCGCGCTAACACTCCACTAACACCCGCAGCTAGCCCCATCCTCACCCCACACACCCGCTGACTACGCTAACGTTGCGCTAGCTCCCGCAGCTAGCCCCGTCCTCTCCTCACGTTTCACCCTCTCACCCTGGGTGGGCCGTTCACACCTTTGTGCTTTCAGCAGGCGCCGGTGTCTCCAGGGGGAGCACACAAGCGCACGCGGAGCAGATACCGGGGGGGGGGGACGAGACGGGGGAACCTACCGGGGACGTCTCTGAGCCTCGGGTGCGAAGGTCACGTCCTTCTCGTCCCAGATGTCCTCCTCGTCCGATCCGTTATCCTCAAACTGCTGGATTTTCTCCTTACAGCAGGCTTCAAACAGAGCTATGTTCGCCTGCAGGGGCCAAGCCAGGACAAAGTACATTACACTACGTTACAATCACACAACATTACGCATTACATTATATTACACCCCATTACATTACTACACTACATTCAAAATACTCCATTATAACACTACACTGCGTCATATTTACATTACACTCCATTACATTACGCTCCATAACATTATCACACTACACTATATTACATTGTATTCTATTACATTACACTGCATCCATTACATTGCATTATTACACCCCATTACATTACTACACTACATTCAAAAGACTGCATTATAACACTACACTGCGTCATATTTACATTACACTGCAGCCATTACATTACTACACTACACTACATTCAAAAGACTGCATTATAACACTACACTGCGTCATATTTACATTACACTCCATTACATTACGCTCCATAACATTATCACACTACACTATATTACATTGTATTCTATTACATTACACTGCATCCATTACATTGCATTATTACACCCCATTACATTACTACACTACATTCAAAAGACTGTATTATAACACTACACTGCGTCATATTTACATTACACTGCATCCATTACATTACTACACTACACTACATTCAAAAGACTGCATTATAACACTACACTGCGTCATATTTACATTACACTGCATCCATTACATTACTACACTACACTACATTCAAAAGACTGCATTATAACACTACACTGCGTCATATTTACATTACACTCCATTACATTACGCTCCATAACATTATCACACTACACTATATTACATTGTACTCTATTACATTACACTGCATCCATTACATTAAATTATTACACTGCACTACATCACACTCCATTACATTATTACTTTACATCACACTCCATAACATTATTACACTACACTACGTTACACTGCAGTATGTGGCATTACATAGCAAAACCTATACACTCGAGCACTCTGTACACACCCTGCTCTTAGAAACACAGCAGTGCCAATCTTACACTGCGTCTGTATATAATCCTGGTAGATATGAACACTATGAGCAAACTGCAGAAACTGAAGGAAATAAACACACAAAAAGCTCATAATTCAGCCAAACCCCTCTCTGTACCTGAACCCTGTCTGTGTAGATTACAGTTTAATACAGTTACTGCAAATACTTTTTCACTGCACCTCAAACAGACAGGTGAACAAGTATCTAATGCATTAAAACACTCTGCAATGTCATAAATTTGTCATTTCAGCAACTTGGCCAACTGTGAAAGGGACACTTACACTTTCATTTGTATTCAGGGAAAAATTGATGTCTGATATCCTATCAAAGGGAATACTGCAACATGGGAAAAAAAACAGGATTTAAGCACAGCCCAGTTAGTCGTGCAGTGCTTTGACATGGACAGGCAATTGAACAATATTCACCCCTTTTACCCCCATTCCACAATTTTACCCCCTTTCTACCCTTTTTACCCCCTGTGCAAGAGCTCAGAGAAGCAGGGATTAAAATGAACAGGACAGCAAAGCCACCAGAGCACCCGAAATACAGCACTGCTCCACCCCGTCTGCACCTAGTGACAAACCACACCCCATCCCTCCACAAGAGAACAGTCCCATTTCCCAGCAGCGTTCAGAGACTACAATACCCAGAAACCAACAGGGGGAGGGGGCGGGGCTTTAAGTGGACTTGCCTTCTGATTTGCAAAGCTCAGGAACTGTCCGCAGCATTACTCTGAATACACATGCAGTCTCTGAGCGTACCCAACTGCAGGCGTGTCACAGCACATTTACATATTCCCAGACTCGCCCCCACACTATTCTAATAAAAACTCAACTGAATGCATTTTAAATAGGGCCGGGTGATTTTCCATAACCAGAATTGTGGCTTTTTTTCAGCGCAATAACAATCACCACCATCTTGTGTACAGCCTTTCTATTTGTTTTTTTTCTTTAATCATACCTGATGTGCTTAAAAACAATAAAAAATAAAAAAACAGAACCATCACGTGGAAGCTGTCCAGCCTTGCTACTGATTGGCTAGCTGTCTTATCAAAGACCCAATAGATATCAGTGGTGATGTTTTTTCCCCCAGTGGATGCTTAAAACCACATCAGGCATAAGACAGGATATAAACACGAACAGAAAGCCAATGTGCTGTACGGCAGCAATGTTTTTGTTATTGTGCTTAAAAAATACTCAATGTAGACATGGTTTATCACACAGCCCTGTTCTTAACACAGTGACCCCCCCCTCTCCCCCACTCCCTCCTAGACTCGTGTGCACCTGCGATTATTTATGGAACAATTTCATTAGTGTGCAGATCGCTCGGCTCTCCGCTGGAGATCTTATCCGCCCGCCCCCAGAACATCTGCAACTCACGGCAACGAGTCGGGGTGGAGGTAGGGGGGGGTGGGGGGTGAGGGGAGGGAGGGGGGGGGGGGGGCGTTGTTATGGAAACAGCATGCGCCATCAGTACTCACTCCACGACATCGTCCTGATCGGCGAACTCCTCGTCATTGAAGCCGAACTGCTCAATAAAATTGGACGTCATTTGTTGCATCTGATAATCAGAAAAGGCCTGGCAGACCCAGGACCAGTGATAATGATATAGTCTTGGCACTACAAACACCTCCGTTCTTCAAGATCAAAGCACTTTCATCACAACACTGGGTTAAATAATCAGCATAACATTCATCAAGCGTTACATCATGTCCATTCATTCAAGTACACAGAAATGCATATAAACATTATGTATATACACATACAGAAATAGTCACATTAGTTTAACCATAATAGCATGTCAGTACGTTAGCAATTAAGCGCATATGAACTGTAGCCGCACAGCTATGAGCAGCTAATAAGTCTGTACAGTTGATCAGCTCATCCGGTTACAGACTTACTTGTTGTAAAGAGGAGTCCTGGTGAAAGCCGTTGTCTTTGAAGTCCACCTCGTCATCGCTGGACGAGTGGATGTGATGTGTATTTACCTGGGGGGGGGGGGGCGAGGGGGGAGGACGAGGGGGGGGACACAAGCAGGTTCCATTAGGGGGCCTCTAATTCACCCATCCACTGACCCAAGCCCACACAAACCACATTCGTGCTTTCAGTCAGTTCACGGTGACATTTCAAAGATGTGCGCACTGCTTTCAAAGATGCTCATCTTGACGCAAACAGTCAGGGCTTCATTTTACAAGGGGATCTACATTCTGGGGCGCGGTGCTTCCAAAATATCCGCTGCCTACAAAATCACACCATTCACCCCAGTGGCTTGGCTTGAGGGTAATGTTAATAAAAACAACGAGCCAATGAGCTGGCAGCATCAGCACACCAGCAGCACAACATTGGGCAATGTGTCATGAAGTTAATAATTTAGCAAAAAAAAAAAACAAGGCATTTTGCCACCTGCAGTTTAATAAATGCATTTTCAATTGAACTGTTCTTTCAACTGTGCAGAATGGAAAGGTAGAGTTTGACTGCAGAATGGAAAGGTAGTGAGCGTGTTTGTGGCAGTTTTTGGGGGGAGCAGGGGAACGCTGCCCCTTGGTGGACGTTCTGGGCGGGGGCGCACTCACTAGATCTACAGTGTTCTTCTTGTTTGTGTCCGCCAGAGTGCCGGAAACGAAGGCCTCCCATCTCTCCCTCTCGTCCTCCTGCAGCTCTGAAACGGGAGGCAGAAGCACACGTTATTCCCTCCAGGCCCAGCGGTGACCTGCAGCCAGGAATGTTCCGGAAGGTGGGCGGGCGGGCGGGGGCAGGGGGGGCTCACCTGAGATGAGCTGCATGATGAGTGCGCTGTTGGGCCCCTTGTCACTGTTGTGGACGATGGAGTTGGCTATTCTGGTCAGGTGACCCATGTAACCCCGTCTCCGCCCGCCCTCGGCCCTGAAACACACACACACACACACACACACACACACACACACACACACACACACACACACACACACACACACACACACACACACACACACACACACACACACACACACACACACACACACACACACACACACACACACAAACAAAGCATCGTTGAGGACAACACGCCTTACACTGTTACAACAGCCACAATGCAGAACCCACATCCTCCTCAGATTCCCCGTAATCAGAGATGACATCATCGTCTCCCCCGAGGCGCGGACACTCCCCCGGCTAACGGCGGCACTCACTGCTCCTTCTCATTGGAGACCCAGGCGTCAAGTATTCTCTGTATCAACTGGCACTTCTGGAACAGCTGCGGGGAGAAGCGGGGTTCAGGGGCGTTATCAGGGGCACCACAGGACGCCCGGCCCGATTTGGGGTGTTAGAGGTGCAAACTCACGTGTTTGACGAGGTGGTTTTCCCTGACGGACTCCTGCTCGCTGTCTCTGTTGATTTCGGGGTTCTCGTTCTGGGCAGGAGGCATAGCGAGGATCATGGCGGTGCAGATCTCCACTTGAATGTGCAGGAAATTATTCCATATATATTTAAAGTACATATCCTGAGGACAGAAAAAAGCAGAAGCAGAAGTTAACAAGCGCGAATCTGCAATAGCTGCGACTGCACACGAGCATGCATCAATGTGTGCATGCATCCATGCACACACACCCTCACACGAACACGTGACCTCTTCTTTGGCTCATGACCAACCTTTCCACAAAATCTTGTGCACATCTGTGTACCCATTCGGGAGTTATGCGCCTTTTTGTGATAGGCCACGCCCATCGCCCCACCCCCTCTTGGTCAATCAGCCTGAAAGTTACTCAGCTCTACCTTCGGTCATGACCAACCTCCATGCCAAATTTCAGCCTCCTGGGGCGAAAACTGTGGGACACTTCTGTGAACCAACTGACCAAAAGACAAAGCAATAGAGCTGCAGTCGCAGCTAAAAATACATACACCTCTTTTTTCCAAACACATTCCTCCAAAACCGCACTGTGCCTTATCAGTGGGTTTTTTTTTGTGCTTATGAAACGAGCGGGTTTCTCACCCTGAAAACGGCCCACGGACACACCACACCACATAACACCCAGCGGCGGGTGCTATCTGGGGAGACGGTGCAGTCTAAAGCACTGTGTTTATGGAAGATAAACACTGTTTGCCTTTAACTGGGCCAGACAGACAGACAGGAGGCAGACTACTCCCACTGTCTGAAACTACCATTGTTCACCCAACTGGGTCTGCCAATTCTGACAGCAATACACATATGTAAGCATATTTCCCATGCAATCACTGGAAAACAACATTAAGCATTCACTGTGCTAGCTATACCTCAAAGTGATGTTCTACATAACTACTCATAATGTGAGTATGTCAAAAAAAAAAAATTTTTTATTTAATTTTACCGAAAATGACTCCAACATCACTAGCCCCACGAGCAGAGAAACTCAAAGAAATCCCACACACCACACGGCCATTCAGGAGCAAAACCAGAACGCTTTCACATTTCCCCTTTACCCGATATGACAACACTGCGATTTCTCAGAAACGCGTTCGGCACCATGAGCAGCTCTGGGGATGGTAACACTCAGGCCTTAGAGGCCTTAGAGATGGCCTTCGATGCAAATTACCACACACACTGCGCCCAACAGTGTACACATTCAGGCAAATTATATTTGAAGATATTCAAATTGATACCAATTTTAGAAAGTTAAATTCTTACTCAATTTCACACCAATGTTGACAGCCCTAAGTGTGTGTGTGTGTGTGTGTGTGAATGCACGCGTGTGTCTGAGTAAAACCCTGAACCCTCCCAAATCTGGAACAGGGACTGAAGTAAACAGAGCCGTTTCGGGTTTTACTCAGCGCAGTTATCCAGCTAACTCAGTAACCCCGCTCTCTGAAACACCCCAAGGACACTCATGGACCCTATCCAAACTCAGGGGCACAGAGCGCACTCTTCCCTGCTTTAAATCTGTGTATTTGAGCTGGGCATCCCAGGACACACACAGGGGCCCTATCCAAACTCAGGGGCACAGAGCGCACTCTTCCCTGCTTTAAATCTGTGTATTTGAGCTGGGCGTCCCAGGACACACACAGGGGCCCTGTCCAAACTCAGGAGCACAGAGCGCACTCTTCCCTGCTTTAAATCTGTGTATTTCAGCTGGGCGTCCCAGGACACACACAGGGGCCCTGTCCAAACTCAGGGGCACAGAGCGCACTCTTCCCTGCTTTAAATCTGTGTATCTGAGCTGGGCATCCCAGGACACACTCAGGGGCCCTGTCCAAACTCAGGAGCACAGAGCGCACTCTTCCCAATGTTAAACCCGGAGGAGGAGGGGCCGGTGTTATTGGAGCTGGGAGTCCCGGGGCAGGCTCACCAGAATGACCCCCACAGTGTTGAGGTCGATGAGCTCCAGGTTGATGATGTGAGTGTTGGTCTGCAGCAGGCTGGCCACCAGCCGCACCACGTTCAGCCGAGTGTTCCCCACTGGGGGGTCCAGCACCCCCCACGTGGTCTTCATCACATTTTTCTGAGAGAGAGAGAGAGAGAGCGAGCGAGAGAGCGTGAGGGGGGAGAGAGGGAGAGAGAAGTTACCAATCTTGTCGTTATTTTTTTTCTTTTTATTGGGCCCAACCACCCCCTGCGCTTGGCCACATATTTATAGCCCACACACTATGCAGAAACTGTTTTGTGTTTTTGTTTGGTTCCATAGCAACACAGAAACGAAACCTGAAAAATCAGGAAGTGTTGACCCACAGCACCCTGAGCACCAGGCATTTCTCTCACCCTGCTGTGATAAAATGATCCACATTCCCTCACACTAACGTGCGTATTTATTTTTTTGGCCCACCGCTAGACACCGGCCAATCAGAAGGCGGCTTTTCAGGAAGTGCACGTGTTTGTGTGCGAGTGGACAGGCTTGTGTGCGTATGAGTGGGAGTGTGAGAGTGTGCGCCCACACGTGTGTGTGTGTGTGTGTGTGTGTGTGTGTGTGTGTGTGAGAGAGAGTGTGTGTGTGTGTGTGTGTGTGTGTGTAGAGTACCTTTGGCGGCTCCAGCAGCAGTGTGTGTGTGCGTGTGTGTGTGTGTGTGTGTGTGTGTGTGTGTGTGTGTGTGTGTGTGTGTGTGTGTGCGTGTGTGTGTGTGTGTGTGTGTGTGTAGAGTACCTTTGGTGGCTCCAGCAGCAGTGTGTGCGTGTGTGTGAGTGTGTGTGTGTGTGTGTGTAGAGTACCTTTGGTGGCTCCAGCAGCAGTGTGTGGAAGTCTTTCAGTCGTGGTTTCACTGCCTGCAGGACGCTCTGATTGACCGAGAATGAGGGGTGGTTCATACCCGGGGGGCAGATTTCCAAGTGGCCTTCGAACCTGCAGACGACACACGCACACACACACACACGCACACGCACACGCACGCACACACGTCAGACCCCGCCTCCCAGCGCGGGCAGCCCGCCCCACGGAACCCCGGAGCATGATGGGAACTCACGCGGGCCGCCGCGTCTCGAACAGCGTCAGCAGGATCTGAATAACGCTGACGATGGCCGACTCGTTCTTCTCCTTGTCGAAGATGTTGGACAGCAGCTGCTCTACGGTCTCCTGCCTGGAATGAGGGAGGGGTCAACTTCCTGTTACCGGGGAAACGAGCGGCAAGCAGCGTTCCGTCTGCCAGGAGGGTGACGTTCTCCACAAGTCCACGGCAAGCGGCCTCCAAAAGCTGAACGACTACAGCCGTTTACAACAATGACACTGTTCCATTTTTGGAATTTAAACTCAGAAAATACAAGTCATTATTTGGACATACATTCACAGCACCAGGTTTAAGTAAGTCACTAACAGGCGGCACTAGACTGGGACTCTACACAGACACGGGCGTGGGCAGCTGATAACACAGCTATCTGTAGGAACAGAGGAATATACGGGGATGATAGCAGACCCTCTGGCTCGTTAAGAGGCCCGTTAAGACTCATTAAGCAGCTGACGTTACGGCTGAGCCCAAACGGAAACCTGAAGAGCCGCCGTTTGCTTGTTTAGACGCCGGAAACAAGGCGGCTGCCCACGCGACCGTTTGTGATGAACAGAGGCCTGCGCCACCGGCAGGGTGGGGGTGAGGGGGGGGGGGGGTGGTGCGAGGGCGGGGGGACGCACTTCTCAAGTGTAGCCAGTAGGGGGTCGGGCTCCGAGCAGCCCTGCACCTGGAACATCTGGTCTCGGCTGAGACGGATGATCTCGCACAAGGACTGCGACGCGTTCGAGTGCCTCTGTGGGGAGGGACAACAAAAACACAAACATCAGAGCAGCAAAAAGACCCTCCGTAAGCAGCCAATGAGAGCGGAGAACTGCACAGTCTGCTTCAACCAGGGCTGGGCTCAATTGCACTTCAATGGAGCCAGTTCTGTGGCTCAATTTCCATTCATTACGCTATATTACATTGAGGGCATCCAGCGGACAAAATCGCCAAAAAGAAATCTTCAAAAAACACAACATTACAGTCGTATTTAAATTCAGGAACAGAACTTTCACTCAATAAACTTAATTCACTGAATGGAAACGGCCCCATTTTCAACATTTAGCACTGTAATCAACATGCACCTTTGAAATCACGACATCACAGAACTGCAATCAACAGGAATCTGTAACACTATGAAGACGTGTGAGCATGCGTGTGTGTGCATGCATGTGCGTTCATGCGTGTTTGTGCGTGCACGTACATGTGCGTATGTGCGTGTGTGTGCATGCGTGTGCGTGTATGCGTTCATGCGTGTTTGTGCGTGTGTGTGCATGCGTGCATGTGTGTGCGTGCATGTGTGCGTGTGCGTATGTGTGTGTGTGCATGTGTGCGTGTGTGCGTGTGTGTGTCTGTGTGTGTGTGCATGCGTGTGTGTGAGTGCGTGTGTGCGTCTGTGTGTGTGTGCATGTGCGTATGTGTGTGTGTGTGTGTGTGTTCGTGTGTACCGTAAGAGCTACTCACATCTTCGTCCTGAGAGGGCTGGACCATGTCCACCAGCCGCTGGACCACCTTCTCCTCGTTCAGCCACTGGGGAGGGAAACGGACAGTTTAGCTCCGCCCCAAACAAGCACAAGCTCCGCCCCCGTCACAGTGACGCGCAGACCAGCGCATTCTCTCAGCCCGCCTCCGAGGCGCGGGGAGCAGCCGCTTCTGCTGCAGAACGGCTGCGGCGAGCCGCATGCAGGACACACGGCCGCCCACTCCTCACCCCGGGCAGTCGCAGCACGCAGCAGAGTGCGTCTCACACACACACACAGCACGCAGCAGAGCGCGTCTCACACACACAGCACGCAGCAGAGCGCGTTACACACACACACACACACACACAGCATGCAGCAGAGCGCGTCTCACACACACACACAGCACGCAGCAGAGCGCGTTACACACACACACACACACACACAGCATGCAGCAGAGAGCGTTTCACACACACACACAGCACGCAGCAGAGCGCGTTACACACACACACACACACACACAGCATGCAGCAGAGAGCGTTTCACACACACACACACAGCACGCAGCAGAGCGCGTTTCACACACACAGCACGCAGCACAGCGCGTTTCACACACACACACACACAGCAGAGCGCGTTTCACACACACAGACGGCAGCAGAGCGCGTTTCACACACACACACACAGCACGCAGCAGAGCGCGTCTCACACACACAGCACGCAGCAGAGAGCGTTTCACACACACACAGCACGCAGCAGAGTGTGTTTCACACACGCACAGCACGCAGCAGAGCGCGTTTCACACACACACACAGCACGCAGCAGAGCGCGTCTCACACACACAGCACGCAGCAGAGCGCGTCTCACACACACAGCACGCAGCACAGCGCGTTTCACACACACACAGCACGCAGCACAGCGCGTTTCACACACACACACAGCACGCAGCAGAGCGCGTTTCACACACACACAGCACGCAGCAGAGCGCGTTTCACACACACACAGCACGCAGCAGAGCGCGTTTCTCACACACACACACACACACACACACACAGCACGCAGCAGAGCGCGTTTCACACACACACAGCACGCAGCAGAGCGCGTTTCACACACACAGCACGCAGTAGAGCGCGTTTCACACACACACACACAGCACGCAGCAGAGCGCGTTTCACACACACACACAGCAGAGCGCGTTTCACACACACACACACACACACACACAGCACGCAGCACAGCGCGTTCCACACACACACAGCACGCAGCAGAGCGCGTTTCACACACACACACAGCAGAGCGCGTTTCACACACACACACACACACAGCACGCAGCAGAGCGCGTTCCACACACACACAGCAGAGCGCGTTTCACACACACACACAGCAGAGCGCGTTTCACACACACACACACACACACACACAGCACGCAGCAGAGCGCGTTTCACACACACACACACACACACACACAGCACGCAGCAGAGCGTGTTTCACACACAGACGGTGGCAGCACAGATACATGTACGTACGTACATACACAGAAACAAGCACGCGTATACACACACACACACACCCAAGCACACACACAAGCACACACACAAGCACACACACACACACACACAAGCACAAACACAAGCGCGTGCACACATACACACACACACACAAGCACACACACGAGCGCGTGCACACATACACACACACAAGCACACACACGAGCGTGTGCACACATACACACACACACACAAGCACACACACGAGCGCGTGCACACACACACACACGAGCGCGTGCACACATACACACACACACACACACACACAAGCATGCACACACAGCTGGCACGGTGATAAAGTGTAATGCAGGGACAGTTCATGACTACATTTCCCTGGATTTTGGCTGTTTCGTCACCAGCAGCACTAAACCAGCTGCCTTAAACACACACGGCTCACCGAGCATGCTGAACCGCACTGGTAATACTTCAGAAACCTGCCCCAGAAGCAAACACTGCCAGCAGAACTGCCACTTCAAGTCATGCTTCATTCCAATGAGGATGACTTTGGTACAGGAGGTGAAAGCACGACACGCAATCGAGAACGAAGTGAAACCGAAACAGACGTACTCAAGCGATCATCGTAAATATTACTATTAAAACACTCTCCTACTATAATGACTGCTACAACTACGGGAACATAACCATTGTTTTACAGGCGGTACAAATCCTGCTGTTATTCTCAAGCAGTGTTGGGATTAATCTCACTTTTGTAGGCATTCAGTTAATGGCAAAAAGCATAATTAGTAGTTATATGCATAGTTATTTATAAATGTATTTATTTTTGTTTTCTCGTATCCCTGTATGTAATGTAAATTTATGATTTATTATTAAATGAAGGGCTCATCTATTGGATAAACCTGTGCAATCTGTAAAAAAACCGAGGGTAGTGGAAAAAACGTCTAAACCATCGAAGGGTTCACCGAGTTAAGCTTGAATCACACGAATATGAAATAAGAC
The DNA here is from genome assembly GCF_013347855.1 of Anguilla anguilla. NCBI lineage: Eukaryota > Metazoa > Chordata > Actinopteri > Anguilliformes > Anguillidae > Anguilla > Anguilla anguilla. The sequence goes on along the minus strand of NC_049216.1, from coordinate 33,764,188 downwards.
AGCTCCCTGCGGCTGGAGGACGAACAGGGCCCGGGGGCGCCAGGGGGCATCAGGGGGCGGGACTCACATTTAGGACGTCCTGCCGGAGCTGTTGGGGCTCGATGCAGGTCAGCATCCGGAGCAGGAGGTCCATGATGGCCGACGTGCCGATGTGCTTGATCATCAGGTCCACAAAGTCCTCCCTCTTCCGCAGAAACTCCACTATCTGCAGAGCGCCAGGGGGACAGGAATTAGCCAGCTGAACAGAGCGGCACAGCTGATATTACGGAGTCTCTAACTGGCCACAGTTCAAAGGCTGCAGAGAACTGCCGTCTCAGTCACCACACCTGCAGCCG